>NW_015114645.1:101629-117295 GCF_001443285.1 Poecilia latipinna
GGATGTATCTATAGCGATATCGATATATATATATATATATATATATATATATATATATATATATATATATATATATATATATATATATATATATATATATATATATATACATATATATATATATATATATATATATATATATATATATATATATATAATTTAAAATACTTCAGAGTATTTAAAATCTGCTACACAAAAGTCATCAAGCTTAAAAGTGGTCTTATTTCTCAAATATATGTGACACGAAAGCAATCTCTGTGGCGCCCTGCTTAATTTCAGTGTTTTGGGCCGGCATTGCAGATAAATATTCAATATTCCTACTTAACTAAATGGATTATAGTAGAAATCTACACCTTAACTTTCTTGCTAGATATTTTTTTTCAGACCAATAGCTTAATATTTTTTTTATTTCTCGGGTCTCTCTCAGGTCTGGGACTTTCTCAGGATGTGGCAGGAGCCACGTTCATGGCAGCAGGGAGTTCTGCACCTGAACTGGTCACAGCTTTTCTTGGTAATCATGCATAGGGACAACATTATTTGTATGCACACTACACTCTATGTAGTTTGGATATATGTCCCCTGACCTGGTCTGGTGTGACCTGGTAACCTTGCATGCTCTTTGTCTTTTTCATTATTTTTTAGAAGTACTTCCTCATTGCTCCTGGATCCAACATCAAACTTTGTTGTGTGCTTCTTTTATTAGGGGTGTTTGTGACCAAGGGAGACATTGGAATCAGCACCATTGTGGGATCTGCCGTGTACAATCTACTCGGAATCTGTGCAGCCTGTGGACTTTTGGCCTCTATGGTACATTTTAACAACAAACCCAAAAGATCCCGGTAGAGATTACCCCCTTATCACCTCCTTGTGTATGAGTTTTTACTAGGTCAGAGATAGTCTGGCTATGTTGCTTTGTATAAAATATAAGCCATTTATTTTTGATTCCCTTATCAGGCAGGACGACTCACCTGCTGGCCCCTGTTCAGAGACTGCCTGGCATACGGAATCAGTGTTGCCGCTGTTATTGGGATCATTTCCGATAACAAAGTGTTCTGGTGAGTTTTTGTTTTTGATTTATATGCAGTGACTCAGCACCTTGGTTGGTTATAAAAGACAAATACAGATATTTATTGCAAACCCGTGACCCAGAGAATGTGAAAATAGATCACAAAACAAATGAACAGTCTTCTTACTACCCTTCTTGTATTACTTTGATTGTAAACCAGCTTACAGAATGTCAGTCCAAAAATAAAGCAATCAACATGACAATATAACTACAAACGTGTAGTAAAAGATCAAAAGGTATGTATCATTCCTTATATAATCTAGCAATAACTGCAGATAAAATATAAAACAATAACTTTTGGACACAAAACATGCATAGTTAGATGCTGCCATAGTTTTCTCGACTTTCGGCATAAGTTTGCCTCCGATCTGGGAAACGTTGTCACACCAAAGTTGTTTTGGTGAAATGTGCTATTATCTGTTTCTCTCTACTTTATGGATTCAAAAACTAAAAGAACATTTTCCTGTATGTAGATGATATATGTGTCACTGCAGACCCTCAGTAGTGCTGATAAATAGTTCATACCTGCACCCTTCACTTTGTTTTATATGTGCGGCAGCCATACTGGATGTGGAACAGGGGGCAAGAGTGGCAACCTCTCTCTTTACCAACCTGTCCAGATTGGTTTGGATAGCTTTTCATTTCATATTATTTGAAAAAGGGTTTTGTATTTATCAAATTCAAATTAGTTTGATGATTTGAAACACTTAGGAGTGCCAAAATAGTATGAACTTTAGAAACATATGAGAGGTGAAAATCGTGTTTTTTTTATGGCACTGCATGTCCTTTCTTTGAAATAAACCATGAGTTATTGGGCTCAAAGGTCCTGGAAACAATATAAAGGTGGACCTTGCTTTTCCTGTTGTGATATGGAGTTGTACCAGTTCAATCTGGTTTATGCAAATCCCAGTGCCCCAAAATTAAATTCTTACCTGAAAATATTCATAAACTAGCTTTTTAAATTAGTAGATTGTTTTCTTCTTTAGTGACATGTAGTTTACGGATGGCAGGACCAGGGTGCATTGGGCTCAAGTTGTGAATAACTACAGCAGCACAAGACAGATGAATGTTTGGGTTTTTCTGAGGAGAGCCTCCCACAGAGATCCATTCATATGTCAAATCAATTCAATTTATATAGCACCAATTCTCAACATCATCCCAAGGAACGTGTAGCTAAATGAAAAGCCAATGCAGTCCAAACACATGCAGACACATTCAAGGCAAAGTAAAGTACACTCCAATTGAACCTACTCATCAATCAAGTTTATTTATTATTCAGTTTATCATTCAAACTGGTTTAAAAAGCATTTTGTTGGGTGTGCTGTGGTGGCGCAGGGGTTAAGCACAGTCCACATATGGAGGCCTTAGTACTTGATGTGGCTGTCGCAGGTTTGATTCCTGGCCTGGTGACCTTTGTCACATGTCTTCCCCCTTCTCTCATGACCCACCTTCCTGTCAACTAACTATCAAATAAAGGCCACTAGAGCCAATAAAACCTTTAAAAAAAAAAGAGTGTTTTGTCCAAGAAACCCCAGCAGATTGCATCGAGTCATTGACTTGCAGTATTCACTTTTCCTAGATGAGCATGTAGGGACAGTGGATAGTCACTGGCTTTGAGGCAGTCCCTCACACTGGCCATTCATGTTGCGAAACGTGAGGGGAAAGTTTCCCTTAAACAAGAAGAAACCCAACTAAAAGATGTGAGGCTCTCCATGAAACGCATCATCAAGGGATTTTTCTTCAGCCGGTACTGAATGTTTGCGTCCATTCTGCTGACAGGTACGAGGCAGCCTGTCTACTGCTGGTCTACGGGGTCTACATCGTGGTTCTGTGCTTTGACCTCCGCATCAGCGAGTTTGTCCTGAGGAAGCTGAGCCCGTGCTGCACCTGTCTGGGTTCAGGTTCTGCTGAGAAGCGTGAGACGCAGCCCCTGATGGGCTGGAACGATACCAGCCTGCGAGTCCGTGGTCGCTCCAGAACAGACAGCGGCATCTTTCAAGACGACTCGGGGTACTCTCACCTGTCGCTCAGCCTACATGGTCTCAATGAGATTACTGAAGGTACAAAATACAAGGCCTTCTCAGCACGATGTCTTTGACTGCAGCTCTAATCCCGTGTCTCAGATCTTATTGTCAATCTTCATCCCAACAGAGCAAAGAAGCGTCTTTGCTGTACCGGAGAGTGACGTGAAAAGGATCTTGTGGGTTCTGTCTCTGCCTGTCATCATTCTGCTCTTCATCACCATCCCCGACTGCAGGAGACGCTTCTGGAAACAATGGTTCATGATAACCTTCTTCATGTCAGCAGTCTGGATCTCTGCTTTCACATACGTGCTGGTCTGGATGGTCACAGTTGTAGGTAAGTTGCCCGTTTTAAGGTGACCTCAATACAATTTTGGAAGGTCCTCACTTCATTTCAGTGTTGTGTAAAGCATTTCTCAAAATGTAAAATTAGACTACCCAAATTCACAACCCATTATCATTCTGTACTCCATAGTTGTGTGTTTTCAGTATAAGGAAGGCTTGAACCAGCAGGTTCTGTAGCAAACCATAGTGGATCACAAGTGTTTGAGACTTGTGAGAAAAACGTCTACTTTGCAGAGTCACATGTGGGTCTGCTGGTTAATTCCTGAGATGCCATTGTCCCAGAGAATGAGGGTTACTACAGTGTAGCTCCAGTGGGGTGTGAGCCAAACCAGTCATAGAAGGATTACGACCCTGATTAAAGAAAGTCATGTGAGTGCCGAACGTACACACAATACCCGGCAAGTGTTTCATGAACAGATTCAGTCTTTATGTACAATAGGAATGTGAACTGCAAAGCTGAACCAAGACATTAGGACAGATGCCATTTGAGAGCCATAGGTCTCCTGAAGCATAATGAGATTAGTATCCCATCAGATAAGAACACACTTAAGACAAAAGAGCACGGACAATAATTATGTACGTTTTTTTAAAACGAATGAACTGCAAAACTGATTTCTTCAGATTATAGAGACAGCAAACTATGAAGACTGATTACATGGATGAATGTTCTTTTAGATATCATGCCCTGGAAGAGATTCAATAAGATTTATGGTAACTCCTTCAAAGCCTGCTTTTGTTGGTGGAGATGTAATCTGAGTTCTTTTCACAGGTGAAACCCTTGACATACCCGACACAGTGATGGGACTCACTTTACTCGCTGCTGGAACCAGTATACCAGACACAGTTGCCAGTGTGATGGTGGCTAGAGAAGGTAATACTGTCCAAGAAAAACCGAGCCAATGGGAGCGGAACCAGAACAGCATCCAACCACATTTTCTGCTTTTCAGGGAAAGCTGACATGGCCATGTCCAACATCGTGGGCTCCAATGTTTTTGACATGCTGTGCCTGGGCCTGCCTTGGTTTATCAAGACTGCCTTTGTGGACACCAACACCCCAGTAGAGGTCAACAGCACTGGCCTGATCTTCATTTCAGCCACGCTACTTCTCTCCATCGTCTTCCTTTTTGTAGCGGTGCACATCAACGGATGGAGGCTGGACTGGAAGTTGGGAATTGTCAGTCTTATTTGCTACATCCTCTTTGCTACTCTGTCCATTTTATACGAGATGGGGATTATTGGGAATAATCCCATACGGCTGTGCAGTGACTGAGGCCTGACCTTTTTAGGACTGAAGACATTTTCTGAGGCCAACGGCCCCCAGCACCCACCAAAAATGTTAAGCTGTCGAGATCAACAAATGTCAAAGAGCAAAGCCACCAGTTACAAAACTACCACACAAGCGGATGCATGATTGGTTACCTCTTTAGATCTTTACTATGCAAGATTTTAACAAAAGTTCAAATAAACATGTCCAAAAATAAACTGAACATCCTAAGAAGTATCAGCTTCTTGTGTCGAGTCAGAAATGCAGCCTGATAAGGTTTTATCACCAGGGAGGACAAGCCATAAATAGTAAAAAATTTCCATTCATCCTGTTATAAACATCCTAAACTCTGACACAGTCATTCATGTTTATGACTAAAAGTAAAAATCATCAAGCAATGATTAAAACAATGGGAATTTATCCCCCCCCACTTCCTCAAATGTACAAAACTTTACATCTACTAGTGTCCTGATAAATGTCATTACTAATTTGAAACTGACACACAAGGGCGTTGAGAAATGACACTCAAAAGACGAAAATCTTAGGTCCAGCTTACAAGTTGAAGAAGTTTCCAAGCACACAGTTTAAAAATTAAAAAGTTTATTTATTCAAATAAACTGACAAATCATAACTCGGTTTATAAAACAAAGGTAAAACAGCTATGTCGTATACCAACAAAACAAATGAAATCAGGGAAACATGAAGTCATAGTGTTTTTAAAACAAAACAATGATTGGTACGGGTGTCTGAAAGTGTAAAGTGAGTTACGAGGGGGTTTCTACAAAATCTCTAAGCGTTGCGATCAATGCGGACGTCCACCTCCCGGCCGTTGATCTTGGTTCCGTTCATCATCCTGCAGGCCTTCTCTGCGGTCTCTGGAGAATCAAATTTCACCGTCCCGCAACCCTTTGACCTCCCATTTTCCATTTTGATTTCTGCAAACAGCACCTGACCTGCAGGAAACAAGAATCAGCAATGACCGAATGACGCAACTAGCATCAATTAAAAATGGTTTATGTTAAGGCTGAATAGAAGACTAGTTAGTTCTTCGGTTAATCGCATTGAAATGTCAAAGCATCAAACCATAAATTTAATTCATACCACAGTGACTGAACTTGTCTTTCAGCTTTTGCCACGTCAGGTCATAGGACAGCTGCAACACAGATTTATCAATCAGCATATAGCAAAGAACAGAAAGTAGAGATGCACCAATGCTTTCAAACAGAGATTAAGATTAGCTCATTTTCAATTGATCAGCTCGGGACAGGAAGGTCAAATACTGAAAAATCAGACTCCCTGATCAGTACACCTCAAACATATAAGTGCTACGAACATTAATAAAGTGGTAAAAAATAAAAGAATCATTTGGCTGAAAGTTTCATTACTAATATTCACTAAATGAGACTTTAGCAGCTTTTGGCCACACTTACATTTCGCACAAATATCTGGCAGCCACCTTTGGACCCTGAGCCCCTGTCCGACATGCCTCCACCCATGTGTCCGCCACCTCCGTAGCCTCCAAAGCCACGGTTCATGTCCATTCCCGACATGCCTACACGGTCGAAGCTGGGGCCCATTCTGTCCATGGACATGCTGCCCATTCCACCACCTGTTATACAGGAGCATGAATGCTTTACCAAGGAAATGGATTCCAGCAGTGCACCATCTTTATGATTTATATGACTGGGATTTTAGCACTAAATATCATTGGGAAGTGACCAAAAAGCTTTTTATTCTATTTGAAATAACCAGACCCCACTGAAGCTAAAAGGATACTTTAGTTTGAAACATAATAAAACATGAATAAAAATGCAGAGGGATGGAAACTGTCAGACAAATTGGATTGTTTTGCAATTTGCAATGAAAACGTGGCCATGAACCACACTAAAGCTAAAAAGTCAAGAGTTTAACATGGCATAATGCTTAAATGACTTTCATAAATATATTTATTTCAAGTTATACATGACCCAACAGGTTGTTTCGGATTCTACTGTACAGGATTGTGCTTTATATTAATATGAATTTAGATAGAGAGTTGTGAAACATTCAAAATAACTGGTTTGAGTTCTTACTGTACCTAAGCCACTTCCCATGTGTCCCATGCCTCCTCCAAAACTACCACCTAAAGGAGAGAAGGTACATTGGTCCATATTTAATTCATTTAACAGGTAATTTACACAATAAGTTAGGTGTGATGAAAAATTCAAAGACGTCATGAGACAAATAAATTAATAAATGAATATGAAATCGACGGATGAATTTCACTCTTACCCATTCCTCCAAAGGAATCCGCAAATCCTCGGCTCATGGGCATGTCAAAGTCCCGATCCAGTCCGCCCATTCCTGATCGATACAGATCCCCACATGTTAAAACCTTCCCTCAGCCTGAAGTGGCTTGTATCTGTATGTGACTGAACTGACCCTAATCTGTGTGCATTTTGAGTGAAAATGCCCTCTTACCTCCCATTCTGCCAACTGGCGCCATGTCCCTGCCTCCAAAGCCCCCCATGCTGCCCATGCTGTCCATGCCGCCGTAGCCTCCACTCCCACTTATTCCTGTTAAAAAGAGCATTAAGTGGGATCAGTTTAGTCGTTAACAGGGACAACTAAACTAAACCCTATAAACAAAATCTTACCTCCAAGCCTGCTCATTCCTCCGTAACCTGAATCCATACCTGTGGCAGAAGAACGTCTCAGTGAGGCTACATCAAAGCGATGCACAAAAACCTACGCATTTATAAAAACCTTCTTTAAGGTAGTTTGTAAATAGGAACAGCAGCATTGTCACAGTATGAAGGAACTAAAACATGTGTTTGACTGACCTCCAGGTCCCATGGAGCCCATTCCTCCTCCACCACTAAGGCGGTTTGCATTTATGGGCTGCCCTCCCGGCCCCAGACCCATGCCGATGCCACCCAGGCCCCCTGAAACATCAAAAAAAGAAAAAGAAAAAAAAATCCCATGAAAAAAGGTTGAAATTTAAAATCATCCACCCCTTTCATGATGTTTTGCACTTCAAAGATCACAATGAAAATGTCCTGCAATGGTGCTTTCCGTTTACCAACCTCTCTAATATTTTCAACATCTACATTAGAATTTTGTGAAGTAAAAACAGAGCAAAAGACTCACTCACGTGGCAACTGTGGTGCTTTTTCTACTGGAAGGAAATCATCAGGAGGAAGAGACTTTTCATCCTACAAGTTCATATACAAAATGTTAAATTGTTTATGATCTCTGCCAGAGTTTAGAGGCAATAATTTCAAATAAGATTTAAATTCGACATACAATTTTAACGTGCATCTGCCTTTCAAAGAGCATCTGGCCGTTGAACATGGCTGAGACAATAGTTAAGGACAAAAGTAAAATGAGATATTTGAAGGTTGTGTTTCTTTTTTTAAAATAATATTTAGGTTTTAAAGGATACATATGGCCTGCACAGCTTCCAGAGGCTGATCAAAAGTAACCGTTCCCATTCCACGACTCTTCCCGTCTTTGTCCTCCTTTACGTCAGCTCGCTTCACCACACCTGCCATGCTGAACACCTCCTTCAACTTCTTCCAGCCCACTTTGAAGTCCAGCTGCAGAACACAAGCACAAATGTACCTTAAACTAAACCTTTGTTTTACTTGGAAGGGAGCAAAGGCCCGTGGTTCTGATCTTACGTTAGCCACAAACACGGTGTTCCCCAGTCTGCCGGCCTGCAGCGCGTGGATGACCTCTGGCGGGATGTTGGGGTTGTTGGCAATCGAAGGAGGAATGTTCATCCCACCAGGCACCATGTCCTGCCCACGACCCCCATGCTGACCTCCTCCCATGCGCTGCAGAGCACGCCGGGCGTGTTCACCGTCGTAGTCCTTAAATACAAAACATGTTTCAAGACAAAAACAAACAAATGAAAGCATAATCTACAACTAAAGGCTTCAAGTTTAAACTTAATGTCACTTGGCAAAAACTAAATAAATCAATTATAATTATAAATATGTTTCGTTATGTAGACTAAGGGTGACAAAATAAAGCTGAAAAAAATCATTCAAAATTTTACATGCAGCCTTTTATTACACTGGATGTAACTTGATAACCTCGCTGTTGAAGGATGGAGATCGTCACTCAGGGAAAAGAAATTTGGAAACTGCAGCAATTTTCTATGAGGACATCGACAAAGTGGTCTGAAGAGCAATCCGTCATGTGGAGATCAGTTTATACAACATCAACATGATCCATATTTCGCTGCAGATTCCACTGCAGCTACAAAAAGGCTAAACTGATGGAATCAGACTCTGTTTTTATAAACACAAACAAAAGTTTTAGCCATAGCAACTCTGGTAGTTTATTTATATTTGTGTTTGAAACCTGGTCCTTAAAAGAAAAAAAAGAGGAAAGACTTTAATAAGCTTCTGACATTAATAGAATCTTAGAATTATGCATAAAATATTAACTTATGCAGCTATCATTTCTAGATTTAAATACTCTACATGATTAAACATTTACAATCTTTAAATTTTTCTATATTTTGTTCTTGTGCACCACTATAGCTTTATGTATCGTTACACCCACATTGCAAACTTAACTTCAAACTTGAAATCTGTTATGGCCGGAGACAATTAAATCAGCTCACAATTATTTCCCCTTAAATTAAGACGCTACTAAAAGTAAACCATGAAAACATTTGGTTAAAACCCATCACAAATAAAATGTTTAGACAGAAAATAATTTACGCTCACCTCTTTGATGTTGAGCGGTCTTCCACTCAAGTCATGCTTATTCATAGCTGACACGGCTTTTTTAACATATTCTTCATCTTTGAACTCTACCACACTGTTATAAGCAGACAACAGGAAACATTTGTTTTTGTTTTTTTTTAAAGGGAAAATAAAAAAATTAAAGATAAGTCTGGAAATATAAAGTAGATTCTTACCCACAACCCTGATCAGAAAGCAGCAGGAGAATCCAGGTGGCACCCAAGGAGTAAACAAAATACATTTAATATCATGTTTAAAGTCAAATGGAACAAAATATATGTAGTGTACGCATCAACATGGTTTCAACAACATTCAGAGATGTACTGTCAAACTATGTAGATTGGTTTGAGCTGGAGGTTTGAGCTGGAGGTTTTTGGTTGTGTTTGTTGAAAACATTAAAAGCATCATTTTATAAATACTGAGCTCATCTGTGATAATATGCAGTAGAGTTTTAATAGTAAACAAGACATTTTGGTTCAAATTCATTTAAAAAGGCATTCATATGCACAGCATATTACTATCAATTAAAGCCTTTACTCTGCAACACAATTACATTAACGAAAAAATTATTATAGCAACTAAGGAAACTTACATTAGTATACAATTACTTTCTGAAATGCAGGTGAGCAAATTAATATAAAAACACTGAGAAAGAAAGAAAGAAAATGTTCAAAACAGTTTCGCTCCACTGAAGAGAAAACTGTGCCATATTGTGAAAAATAAAGATTCTTTGACATGAGGCTCAACCAATCAGGTAAAAATCCCACAACCCACATTCCAGTTTGGAAAAATGGCCAAAAACAATCAAACTTTTAAACCAATTGAAATGACAACAACAAATGCAAAAATTGACTCGGCAGAGTTCTTTGCGCTACGTTTTCCAAAAGTCTACAGGACATCTCCCATTTAAGTGAAAAATCTATCTTTATCCGTCTATTAGGCTCTAAAGACAACATACAGTATCTCCAGTTCAGTAGAGCCAAAGGATCAGAACCTAAAAGAGCACATGATTAATGAGAGCCTGCTGAGGGCATTTAAAACCTCGTGCAGCAAGTTGGCCACATCACTTACCCTTGACTTTCCTTCAGCATCCTTAAAGAGCTCCACGTATGTAACCTCACCAACTACATGAGACATACAAAGGAAAAAATACCAAAAGAACAAAAGTAATTTAAGTCACCAAGTCTTCAAGTCGCCGCTGGCCTTGGCAATGCCGCTACGGATGGAGATGTCCCATTAATGATCAACAGTCAGCCCAGACCAACATCCCACCAGACAACACCATGCCTTTCTGGGCAGTGACTGAGACACCCAAAGGCCAAGGCCAGAGAGAAACACAGCTACAATCAACCTGGGAAATTCAAAACACTTCAACATGATCAGTTTAGCAACAGATTCCATTCATGGCAGTGAGAGTGTTTAATGCTGTCGTTTAAGCTCAAAAATGGCTTCTTGAATCCCCCCTAGGTTAAAAGTGAAAACATTACAATATTTTTGATTCACAATCAAGATTTGCCTTGCAGCACATACAAAAAAAACAAAACGTAAATAAACATTCAACAATCAATTCTAAGACTGGTTTGGAGATTCACTTTGGAGCTGACAATCCCCAAAAAAAAAAAAAAAAAAAAAAAAAACACACGAGAAAATGAAACCAATTTCATCTCCTTTTTATCACATATCAGCCCAAACTGAATTTTACTAGAACACCAATAACCTAAAAATCACACTATTATATTTCTTCTTTTTTTTTTTTTTTGCTATAAGAACTACCAGAGAAACTACAAACTAAACGACTAGAAGGAGGACGGCCCATCTGGTAATCAGAAGGTCAAGAACTTCTAGTCAGATCAGATGACAGAAGGGAAGACACCATCCCCATCCCTGGGGACATTACCTTTATCACGCATGAGATCTTTGATTGCCTGCCACTTCATGTCATAAGGTATGTTGCTGATGAACACGCGATTCCTATGAGCACTCTTCTTCTCCCCTCCGTGTTTCTCCTTGTAGGGATGATAGCGATTTCCTCTTTTGCTGGTGGACGATTTCTCTTTCCCATCATGCTTTTCCTTGCTTTGCTTGCTTTCTTCGCTGTCCCTAAGAAGCGACAAGAGCCAAACATTAAAGAATAACCCATTGACAGACATACTGTAGTCTTGCAATCACATTATGCAATAATACAAGTATAAGTAATTGCATTTTTTATTATCTTTCACTTTAATGTCAGTCCGTTTTAATAGCACTTTTGCTTAATACAGTATAGGTGAGACAATTACAACATACCTGATATATTTTTTATCACTGCTGTTCTGCCAATTCCACACCAATGAATTTAGTCATCATTATAATGTCATATTAAGTCCCAATTCATATTAACAGTCAACTTTCCCACAGAGGTAGAAACATATTTGTTTTTTTTGCTTAATTACATATGCTGATATTATGTAAGCAATTCTACATTACCAAATATAGTACAATAGGAATTAGATTACGTCTAAATCTGTGAAAAATGTATATCTTAACGTTAATAATATAGAACAAATGTATTAATGTTTGAAAAAGACTTATTGAACTTTAATAGATCTGGCAAGATATACGTTTTCGGAGCGATTTGATTAAGGCTATGGGTTTTTGACAATCTAATATGTTAGCTCATCATCACTGGGAAGCTAATCTTCGCTACCTGAAGGCCACAGAAAACACACTTCCGAGTTAATGCAGCTCTGCAGCTGCGTGCTTTCTACCAACACATTTTTATCTATGAGCCTGATATAAGTTTATTATACAACAAGATTTGTTTCGAAGCATGGAATTTTAAGTGTTCGCTAACCCTTGTTAGCTCAAGCGAACTAATAATTAGCATAGCTTGCCCATTGCTATGCGTTTTACATTAGCACCACGTTCTTAAAATCTGTAAGGCAACTCTTCTGACTTAAGATGGTGTGTAAATATAATATCCACCATACAGTCGAAAGTATAGTTTTTTTTTTTTTTTTTTTACAGCAGTAGTAGTTGGTTACTTTTAGGCTAACAATAGTTAGCACCCAAAGCCTCCATTTTAGCTCATATGGTTAGCAACTCCTGAAGGGAGGAGCACAGCACCATTGTTACTCACGTTTTCACGCCGTTGGGTGTTTCCTGGGATGTCTCATCCGTCTCGGAGAGGACCGATGCGGTAGTTTCTTCTTGCTTTGGCTCCTCATCAGTAGTTGCAATGTCTGCCATGCTGAGATTTTCCTAAAGCAATCTCACACACTTCACAAGATGCTCCTACGCAGTTGAAATGTGCAGGCTTTGTTCCTCTCCTTCGTGGTGCGTGTAACTGGAGGTTTGCAAACCAACTGAAAGGTGCATTACTGCCACCTGCAGGAGGGAAGTCAAATTCATTTACAAAAGTATTCCGGGGGAAATGTTGTGATCAACGTAGCAAAGTTAATAAGGATTAAAAACTATTACAAATCAAACATACGGCATCTGTGTCGTTCCATTTAGACATTAGGGCAGAGGTAAGCTTCTTGAACATGTTTAATCTAAAAGACAGTGGGTATAAAACAACATAAAAAAAAGTGCAAGCAAGATCCTCCAGAGTCATCCAGAAGGCATCCTGATCAGATGTCCAAACCACCTCCATGTATCGATGTATAGGCTGAGCCCTGATACCATACATTACATACTGGAAAAATGTCTCCATTAAGGCAACAGAGCCCCAAACTGTCTTTTCATTTCCTGCGCCATCCTTCCATCAATAATTTACTACAACTTTTACTCCAAAGGGAAACACTGGCTCCTATTCCACACTTTCCAACTCGGAACCACGGCAGCATCGGACTTGGAGGGCATTACTCTCATTCCAGCCCTTTCACTCTCAACTGCGGAGTGCCTCGGTGTATGCTAAAGGTTGTGATTTGAAGACGCCTGCAAAGGCCCATATCATTTGCAAACAAACAGTAAAGATGAGAACCTGAGATCTCTGAGCCACACACCCCCTCTCTACGACTTCACCTTGCGATCCTGATCATGAACAACACAAACAGCAAGAGAACAAAGGGCAGCTCAGGTGGAGGAAAGCAAACGCGGCTCTTGCTTCAGCTGTATAGGGACTAGATAGATCATGAATGCATCCTCTTCATCCTGGACTCCCACTGCAAAAAATCCTCTGGGAAAAAATCCACTTCTTCTGAAGGCTGTAGCCGTCATATGTTATGAGTGCTGGTTCGTCCTTATCTAAATTGGTAGTTCAGACATTTCAGACAAGAGTAACCTGGATTTTGTAACAATTCAAGAATGGGCAGTGGACTGCTCTCCGAACGTTCTCAGAAGCTCTCCTCTCAGGCTCATCTTCAGGAGGCCCTGAGCCACTGGAGTTTCTCCTCCTATACACAAAAACCTCTATACAGATATCTGTCTGATTATGCAGTTATGTTAAACACAGTAAAACTCCTGTTATTAGTTCATTGACTTTTCGGTAAACACAAAATCTTTTGAAATGTGGGGTGGGATTTGCCTGAACAAATTGTTATTTTAAAATGAAGCGAGTTTCTGCTTTGCTGCAGAAAGGGAGTGCAGAGGAGATATTTTCTGCACTGGAATAAACCTAAATGCAGCTACACCTAGTGCCGGGAAAGGTGACCCCTCCTTAACTGCTTGTATAATAGGTTGTAAATTATATTTCATTTTTATATAAGATTTATAATACAGCAGCATTTTAATTTCCCTCTTGGGGAATATTAAAATATTTTAATGTACCATTCTATTTGTTTTTAATTTCAGAAAGTAATTCATACTTCTGGCATTGCCTTAAGCCTGTACAATTTAAGCCTACAATTTTCTAGGCAGCACAGTCACAGTGTCAGATTAAATGCTCTCGTTTACTGATTGTAATACACTGCCAAGTCAATTCATCATTCCAGAAACTATTGACTGATGCACTTTTTCTTCACTGGAGGAATAATTTCAGTTCTTCTATACGCACAGCTTTAATATCTACAGAGGCCTGTGAAACAAGTCAGAGAAAGCTCCACTGCCAAAGAAATACAGTTATGGCTGACTTTTCAATTAACAAACAATTGTTCTGAACAAGAAATGTGACAATTTGATAGAAGGAGCAAAAACACATCGACTTAGTGAAATTCATAAGCAGAATGATGATTATTAGTTTAGCATCAGCAAATAAAAAGGACATAAATCCAAACTTGATCAAATGAGAAGCTTCCTTCTCAAACCCAGAAGCAAGTGTCGTACAGGACAGTAAGAAAGTTATTTTTTAACATGTGAGGTACTGCATGACTTTATGAATGAAATTATAAGGCCAATAAACTGATAACATGTTTCATGAATCACAAGATGTTCTCTCAGTAGGTATTCTGCAGTTGAATGCTGCACATTGAAATAATGTCGGCTTGCTTGACAGATAAACCTGATTTGCGACCCTGGAGTGAAACTCGGTCTGACTGAAACTGAAAATATTGTCACATTTGCAGATAATTAGGATTTAATACTTGGAGAGAAACCATAGGGGTGGATGTAGATCAGACTTCTCACTGTGATTTGTTAATAAAATACCACTCTCAGTTGTGGCCCTTAAAACTAAGTCTGCATAATATTTATTTCATTACAGTTATACATCAAAATGTCTTACAGCTTCTTCTTTCTCTTAGAGCTATGTATATTTGATGAAGCTTGGCCAAAGTTAGTTTAATAATGGCTTTAATTGTGTGGGGGGGAGGAGGGGCTGATGCATTTAAAATATCTGTAATTTTATAAGCATTTGTCTTTGTACTTACTTTCATTATTATGCACGGGTGCAGCATAATGTCCTGTAGCTTTAAATGGAACACTTTATTGGACAAATGTTTTGATAGTTTCCAGTGTCAGCTTTGCTCCTGACCTGTTGTCTGGGTAAAGATAAAAAGTCTAACAATCTTTCTCCATATGTCCTCTGGATGCTTAACGCAACAAGTTTGTGGCCCTGCAGTTCCTCTTTCAGTGCCAAAAGTTTACAATCTCTGCACCGAGACACGGAAAAGAAGGCGTTCTCCTTTTGTCGACTAGCAGACAGGAATGGACCAAGGTTGAACTGGGTACTGAGGAGAATCTGATTTGGGAGCATACCTTTGGATAGGACATTTGTCCGTCAGTCACTGCAGCTCAGTCTTTATTTATTTTTACATGGTAAATAGCCTGCATTTGTAAAGTGCTTTATTTAGTCCAAGGAATCCAAAGCGGTTT
>NW_015114646.1:0-1520 GCF_001443285.1 Poecilia latipinna
CATTGATTCAATGTTGTTTCAATCATTCTGTGCTATCTGGGATAGTTCGATCAGCCAAATCTGAGCTTGTGATGATGTTGGAAATCTTTGAAACTATTTTCCCAGCTTCCCTCTAAAGCAATTCATTAATCATTCTATTGAAAAAATAGTTAAATCTTTAGAAACTGAGTTCAAAGCAACTTTTTGGCCTTGGGTTTCATTTCTAAAATCCCAAACTTGATGTTTTAATCAGGGACACGGAGATGCAAACTCTGACCGTCGGGAGAGCAAAGCTTTTATTCTCAGAAGTTTTATTTAGCAGAAGTAAACTGCAGGAACTCTTGCTCACTTTAAACAGTTGCTGAATCTCCTGCAGCCATGGCCAAACTATGCAGCAAATGTTCTTTTTCTATTTGGTCTGATGGCTTTGAAAGCTCTCAGTGAGTCCAGTGGGTGGTGGATGCCCAGCATGTCTGTGAGCTTGGAGAGGGAAGAGAAAGAGGAGCACGGTTTGAGGCGTAATTGCCAGCCACAGGCCTGCCAGTGGCTCTCTGGCTGTGTGAGCATGGAGCAGATCTTGTTTTGACCCAAAAGGTCAGAAACAACTTTTCCTACAAAGAAAAAATTGAGTTTTTGGAAGAAGAAACATCTTGCATCTTTAATTCCCACCAGACATTTGCTACTTGTAGACTTTTTTTTTTTTTTTTAGCAGGAATTAGAATGTTTTCATTAGGCAACTTTACTTGTTGGTTTAGAGAACTTGTTCTGAAAGTGTTAAGCTGCAGACGACAACCGTGGAAACAGATGTTGTTGCTGAGCCTGGACCTGACCCGGCGGTGAACTGCAGGAGGTTTAATTCCCGTGTTTACTCCACTGGCAGAGCTTTTGTTTTGTTTAATTCTCTGTGCTAATAAAGACTTCAGTCAGATCTGACATTCTGCACACAAACCACACGACAACCAACCCAGAGCGGGTCACCAGGAAACATTACATTTTCAGTGTGACTGTGTACATGGTATCTGCTGTGAAAAATATATTTTTTTAATGTTTTAACTGACATGAAACACACAGAACGTCATGCTGTCAAAGTTTCAAATCCTTGCCTCATCATTTTCGTTAATTTATTTTTCACTTTGAACTCTCTTGCACATATTTTGCTTCCCTGATTCGGTTTTATCCTGAAAAACAGACGAGTTTTCCGTTAGATGCATCTCACCTGTTCCCACAGAACTCCACCATTCATGCCTCAGGGCACGACTCCACACTTCATGTATGAGACAATAATTAGATGTAGGAATAAATTCTCATGGCATTTTTATGAACCCCACATAGAAAAGAGTTGACTGGTTTTAAATCCTGCAGGATTTAAGGATTTGAGACCCATTTTTGCCTCCTGCTCTGATAAATACCTCCTACATGTTTGTGATAAAGTTTTAATAAAATTTCAAGCAAAACTGATGTTGCAAATTCTATATATATATATATATATATATATATATATATATATATATATATATATATATATAAAATATCTGTATATA
>NW_015114646.1:4662-17381 GCF_001443285.1 Poecilia latipinna
TATATATCAAAAAAAACAGATATTTTAAAATATATATATATATATATATATATATATATATATATATATATATATATATATATTCCTAAAGTATCTGAGTTTTCTGCATAGTTGAACCATAACCTATAATTATTCAGACTCATTTTTATGGTGAGCATGACTCTGTTAAATCAAATTTGTTGGTCGACTCCCCCTGGTGGCCTGGAGGACTTCCATTTTGTGGAGTGAGTTTGTAGCGTTTCATGTAGCTTTTGTTTTTACTATTTGCAGCATTTCACCCCTTGCTCTTTTCTTCTATGACTGCAGCGTTTCTTGTTTGAATTTCTTTAGTATTTGACTCTATTTTCTGTGACTGCAGCATTCTTAGTGTGAAGTATGTTTTGGAGTTTGCATCATTTTGCAGCTAGAAATGTTGCTGCTTGCTGCAAATCTTCACCTGTTTGTTGCTCCTGTTGAGCTAAAAGATAAAAAATTAAATGCATCTGGCTCCTCTTTCCAGTTTGGAAGCACACTGTTGAATATTTGAGACTGTTTGTGTCACTGCTGTAACTCCTTAGAAACAATTAGAAAAGCTGAGGACTTATGCTTTCCTGCCGTTGTCACCATATTTTATAATCATTTTAAAGCCATTTGACTTCTGCAAGTTTTTGATTTTATTTTCTTGGAAATCAGAAATCATAACTTATCTAAAATACATTTTTCAACTTATGTGTTTTTCTTGTGTTTGTTAATTTTATGTCTCAAATAAAACAAAAACAAATCTCCTTTTGTCCCTGTACTTAAGCAAAGGAGAAATATGGTGAAGAAATAAAAAAACTGTTTCCACAGAAATAAAATACAACCTTCAACGCTGCACACTGAGAATAAAATACACTAACAATATATGCAAACATACTAGAACATTTTTTTCAGTCACATAAATACAAAAATGCATGAAAAACGACCTGGAAGAAATGATTTTTAGTCTGCAGGAAGAATTAATCTCTAGGAATGAGCAGCGGAGCGACGGGAAAAATAAATTCAACATCGCCAACGCGGTCACCACATAGATGCAAGATGAATATCTTTTCCAAAGAAAGGGAATGAAGAACATATGCATACACATTTCGCTCAATACAAATCAATTGTGTGCATGACTCCCAGAGATCTGCTCTGTTTGCTTCCATGCTGCTATCTGATCTGGTTGCTGCACATGCAGCCTGACCTTTATTAAAAGAAAACAACATTAACAGAACATTCCTTTGTACTTTTAAATGCACCAGGATCAATACTACAAGAAAAACAAACACCCAACTCAAGGTTATTTTCTGTATAATTTGTTGCTTTGTGTTTGTCTTATGAGCGTCTCTCAGCGTCGTCATGCTGCCGTCCTGTGATCAGAAACATTTCTTCATGTTCTTTTTACTGCATTGGAATGGTTATGGTTATTTATTTACACAAGATTTTGCAAATTAACTATATTTTATGTCATATCTCATCAGCGAAGATCAAGGATGAAACTGAGAGAATAAGATTGTGGGACATATTTGGATAAATCCATAAAGAAGATTTTTGTGATAAGATTTTATAATATGGGAAGGCTAAAAATAAATGTTTTTCTCATTTCAAATAAAAAACTTAGTAGCGATGAATGCATAGTGAGGAATGAATCAGTCATGACCAAAAGAAAATATGTTAACTAGTAAGTATAAGAAATGGTTATTATTAAAACAGTGCAGTCATGTTGTTTTCTAAAATATGAATAACTTAAGTTTATCATTCTTTTGAGTTTTCTTCATTATAGTTCAGTTATAGTTCATCTGCCATGTTTCATTCCTGATCAGTCCTCTCCTCCAGCTGTTCAGCATCGTCCTGATTATCTCACCTGGTTTCCATGTCACACCTCAATATTATTAATCCATATTGAACAGAAATGGCTTTTTTTCTACAGTTTCTACAAACTTTTACACCGATTGAGTAAAACTGACTCATAATCTGATGCTTTTTAAAAGCAGCTTTAAGGAAAAGTTTATTTGTTTTTTTAAGTCTCTGCTGTAGTACAGAATATTCTTCATGGGGTCCAAACTTCATGGAATCATTTACAAACATTCCTAAAAAGACATACATTTATTTAAATTAAATTAAACACAAAATTCAAATCCACTGCTTCAAACATTACATATGAAAATACTTTACCACACAAACCATATCATGACTTAAAATAAACTGAAACATAAGTAGAAAAGACGGTTGAAGGACACCCAGGAAGCTGCAGCAGCCAAAACAGTCTCTGTCTCTGCAGCTGAATGAAATGTTTCATTTTTATCAAACCCTCATTTCAACATGTTAAAACTGACTGAAGGAGCATCTGCATGAGAATAAAACAGAATGCACCGAATATAAATACTGTGAATGTGGAGATGTTTATTGGGCTTCATCATTTCCACCTTAAAGGCTTTGCAGTTAAACAAACAGCCTCCACCTGCAAACTAAGTACATTAATGAGACGTAATATCTGAAATGGCTTTTTAAAGGACAGAATTAAAGAATGAACAAACAAATGGAGAGAGCAGAGGCAGGATGTGAGACTGAAACATGGTGGATGAGGTCATATGCTGCTAATGTTCCTGAATGCTGCTTTTGTTCCTGCCACACTTTAACCCAACGCTTCGGACCTGAACGCAGCGCTAAGATCGCAAGATGAGACATTTTGACATTTCTTAAAAATCCTAATGGCTTTGGCGCTGGCGGAAAGGGGCAGAAACCTAATTGGAATAGACTTTTCCACCTCTGAATTTTAATGAAGTGCTGGGCTGAATGTCTCTTATTAGGTGAAATTGTCCATTAGCATTTTAAATGACCGACTATCTTCATTATAATCAGGCTAGATGCATTCACTGTGCTGCAGATCTATTGATTGCTTGGCAATGTCAGCCGTGGAGGCAGGCTGCATGTGACAGCCGGGCTGCAGCTGCAGCTGCATCACAATAATCCTTTTCCTCACTTTTAAATAATTACAGTCATATTTAGATGATTATCCGGCTCTGTCATCAGACAAACGCGCCCTGCAGAATAACTCAGTTATGCTTCCTGTAAAAATAATAAGTAATTTTAATTGTAATTCTTCTTCTGCATGAAATGCAAGGATTAAAAATAAGAGTCATAAACTGAGTTTGAGGCTTCAGCATAAATAATTTCTTTGCGTATCAATTAGGCTGCGGCTGTCTGGGGTGCTTCCATCAGAGAGGTTATGATGAGACTGGAACACATGAATTAATAGCTTTGTGCTAATTATTTCAGATATGTGAGGATGTACTGCACTCTCCGCATCACACTATACATTTTAAGTGCAGTTAATATTTGACAAGGCAAGAGTCCCTTTAATTGCTTTCCTCTGAAGAGGAAGAAACTCATTTAAAATTTGCTCTGCACATAAGACATCTGCTGTTTGATTTATGCTGCCTCTTTGTAATAACCACAGAATAATGAAAAAAACTGCTACTTATTTCAGTCAGCCTTCAACAATGTGATAAGAGAATAATTATAGTGTTACTGAATAAATGTTAAATACTTATTTTATGAAAGACTTTGTTTAATCATCACTGATGGCTTCTTATTAGAGTAGTTTGAAAGATTTCATTTCTGGCTTTGACAGTTTTTTTTTCTTCTTTTTTTTATATATTTTGACTCAAAGCGCCCCGAGCAAATATTTAAAAGCCTTTCCAGACTAAAGCAAGCTCGAAACCAAAGTTGGCAAACATTTGCTGTGTATATTGCACAGACCTCATATACAGCCACAATCACATGTGCCCCTAACTCATTATCAGCCTCAGAGCCTGAAATCTGATCACAATAATCTCATTTTAATTTGAGTTATATTGCAAAAGGAGGAGGGGGAGGGGGGGTGAATAATCACATTGTCCTACTTGGAGAGCGGCGGGTTGGCCAACGTTGAGAATACTTCCAGATGGTGTTCGGCGAGCCGGCTGGCATGGAGGGAGAGCCGGGACTGCTTCCCCAGACGTGCCCTCTCCCTCTGTCTCACTCCGCCATATTCTCTTCCTCCTCCCTCAGTCTCTCCATTCTCGCCCCTCGTTGCCCTTTTTGATCCCCCCCGACCCCCATCTCTCCCTCACCATCTCATTTCCAACCTCTCACCTCCTCCGCCCCCCTCCTTCCCCTGCCACATCGTTTTGCTTATCCAAACAACTCTTACAGCATGTTGGCCCAACGTATGAGGCCGGAGCCAACGGAGCGCGGCCCCCTCCTCCTCCCCAAACCGCCCCGCTCTCCTGGGGGGGGGGAGGCAGGCGACAGAGCCCTGCCCTCCGATTATACAGGGGGCGCGGGGTTAGAATACAGCCCTGAGGGCCGGCAGCTGTCAATTAGCGATAACTGCCGAGAAACAGACGCACACACACACACACACACACACACACACACGTAGACTCCCTGCTTTTCTTCCCCACTTGCTCCTTCGTTAATCAGGGTCCCATCACCTAGCAACTGTGCAGAGGAAGTCCTCGATGGGGATGCTTGGTGAGGAGAACAGCAGTGGAGTGGAGAGAGGTATGATGGAGCTGGAGGAGGGAGCGAATGATGAAAAATAGGAGGGAGGCGGAGGTGGAGGGGATGGAAAGAGGATAATGAAACCCCTCCAGAGGGTGTTTCCATGTGAGACAGACACTTTCAGAGGGCAGATTCAGACGTATTTATACACCTGTCCTACATATCCACAGGTGCTTCTGCTTCTGTCTTTACTGAAAATGTGTTTCATTTTAAAGATGACCTGTTATGCTTCCTTGAACAGGTTAGGATAGTCTAAACGCTCACATTGGTTTTAGCTGTCAACATAACGCGCTAAGTCTTAAATGTAGGAATAATAAAATAAAAAGTGACTCAGTGCTTTAGTACTGATTGTCAACAACTAGATGACAAGGTCCAAGGTTATCACAATTCACAAGTCAGTGAAGATGTTTAATTTGAAAAACAATAGCGAGGGAGAGGGAAGTAGCTCAGTTATGCTAGCTTGACTTTGAAAACTGTAACATGTAGATGGGATGTGGAATTCGGTGAGTTTCAATTCAGTTAAAAAAAAGGCATCCTAAACACAAACTCTGACAGATCATCAGCAGAGCAGGTGTTTAAATTAGCTAATCAACCACTGGTGTGTTAGCTTAGCTAATAGCAGCGGCAGCTAATCTACCTGTGATTATTGATAAGTGAATACTTATATGTTTTAAGTATAAAGCCTAAAAACATAAAACTGTAATGGACTGAATGTTCTGTTCTTTGTGTGGGAAATGTTTGAGTGTTTTTTGGTGTTGAATCCTGATACACTAGTGGAGCTGTTGTCATTTAGTTGCTATGGCAACGGGTCTGTGCATAGCGTAGTCCACACAGAGAGCGGGTTAACATCAACAGCCATCAGCATCTACAAAAACTCTTTGAAGAATCTGAATTAATGACTTACAGCAACATTTAATTTCCTTTTCGGATTAATAAAATATTTTTGAATTGAATTGAACTTGAATATTTTGTTTGACTTTGTAAATGTGGACAGGCTCGTTGACCTTTGATGACCTCTAGAAATATTTAGTAATATCTTTAAAATGATAAAGGCACAAAAGAAAATTTGTTGCACAAACCAGTGCAAACGCTTGACAGAAGTTTTGCTTAATTTGATGGTTTGGGGGATGAAGACAGTTTACTCGGCCACAGTTTTGTACAGTGCATGTGAATATCTGGTTGTAATGGCTTTTAAAGCTGAGTTTTTATCCTTGTCATTACAGCACATGATGAGCTGCAGCAATATGCATAGATATTGAATGCATCTCAATCAGCGCGGATTTTTGAAGGATGTTCACAGACAAACGACTGAAGGAAAGCGATGGCCTTCTCCTTAATGTATTCATTTCATCAGCCGGCCTGGTTGCTTCTTCCTCTAGGCAAGTTCAGCTGCAAACACATTAATATGAGGTGAATATGACTGCTGCATGCCAGGGCTCCCGTCTCCGCCAGCGCAGCCTCCATCTCACAAAGTGGCAGCACACAGAGCCATGAACAGGTGATAAATCCTTGTCAGCTTTTATTAAAACCCAGCCAGGCCAAACAGAACACCTAATATTGAGCTGTTCTACCCAAGGAGACACAGTATGAGGGAGGAGAGTCTTCCTGCTTGGTATGCTCTGCCTGTCTCTTCTCTGATGTCATTAAGAGAGGACTGGAGAAGCGATAAAGCCACAAAAAAACAAAACAAAACAAAAACAGACACACTAACATGCACCTCTGCCCCCTGCTGGCCATGCTTCCAGAGGGGTGGTGTGTGCTTGTCACTGATTTCTGCATGTTTTATGGTTTTCTTTAAGCAGCTCTGGTCTGGTCTCAGTTTTACTGGTAGTCAACTGATTATATTAGAGTTTCACTAATGAAACGTCTTCTGAAGATAATAATTTGCACTTGCCCTGATTTAGGGGAATCAGAATAAAGGGGCTGAATTCAAATGTACATCGTAAAAAAGCACTAAAAACCTTTTTGCTATTTTGTGTTTCTCTGTCATACAAAGTTCTAATAAAATACATCCACATCTGTAACGTGGCCAGATGTTCATAAGCGGTGTTAATTCTTCTGCTCACAACCAAACGTCTCCTCTGCAGACCGGCTCGTATATTTTTAGGAGTTGACCTCTTGGCAGGTCAACCCGCTGACTAAACAACAGAAATCATCCCTTCTCTTATTATTTATTTATCTGCTAAAGAAGCTCTCTTCAGACAATTAATCAAGTCAGTGAAAGATTTATAAGCATCTTGACTGCAGCACTCAGACAGTAAATGGGGCAGCTTGTCAAATACATGGAGTGATCTGCACAAACCAATTACTCCATCATGTCACGATGACCCAAATAAGGCGAGCGCCGCTTGTTGAAAGTCTGAAGCTGGATGTGCGCCTGCGGTGCTGCCGCCGCTGGTTCTGATGGGTCGCTGTCATCAACAACACAAGGACAACAATCAGGCTTCGCTTTTCAAGAACGCTTCTCCCCGAGGTGGACGGGCTTCTATGGAAGCCTCACAGGGTCAGATAAAGACTCACATTTTCAATGAGGAACCTTAAAGCTTGTCGTCTCAGTAGAATATCCAGCCTCCTGTCCTCCCTGCTCTTCGTCCTTGATGACCAGCTGGGTGGTCTGCCTGACCGCGCTGACCTATGACCTCTGCTGACGTAAATTCGCTAATGGTTAGCACCTTGTTCCTTCAGTGGCGGGCCTTCCTGTGCTCGGCTGATGTGACCCGGTTCTCCTGCCGAGGTAAAACTGTCTGAGAGGAGCCGGTTCAGCAGAAACAGCAAAGCTCAGCCTGGAATATTTCTGGAGATTTATGTTCAATCAGCGACTTTATGTCAAAAGTGCAACAGGTAAAGCTACAGTGGAGGCGTGTTTACGGTTAAGTTTGACATTTTATGGAGACCAAACGAGAAAGAACAGCATTTAATGCAAGCTCTATAAAAAACAGCAAAATATTTGGTTTGGTAATAAAATGTTTGGTTTGAAAATTAAATATTTAATTTGGAACTAAATATTTAGTTTACAAAAAAATATATAATTTGCAGCTAAATGTTTAGCTCCAAATTATAGTTGGTTGGTAAACAAAATATTTTGTTTGACAACTAAATATTTAGGTTCCTATCTATTCCTATTTAAATATTTAGTTGCAAAATATTTAAATTCTTAACTAAATATGTGATATAAAAACTAAATATTTAAGTGAAATATTAAATATTTAGTTTGAAAAAATAAATATTTAATTTGGAGCCAAATATTTAGTTTGAAAAGTAAATATTTAGCTTCCAAACTGAATTTTTAATTTGTAAACGAATTACTTAATTTATAAACAAATTACTTAATTTGTAAACTAAATATTTAACTTGTGAATGAAATATTTAGTTTCTAACTACACACAACATGGTCAAACTCTGATTTTGACAAATGAACACCCACATTTTTTTTTCATCTATTACAGACTAAATAAACCAAAATCCTGCTGTTGATGTTTTAACTGAGTAACTTTACAAACAGGATCCATAATTTAAAGAGGAGAGCATCTGGAAATAATCTTGGATCTGAAGTTCTGGTCGGACCTGTAGTGTCTGCAGGTCCAGAAGAACGCCTGTCGCTCTCGACCTCCTGCTGAGGCGAAGCCAGAGCTGCAGCATCTTTGTGCTGTTTGTACAGGAACCACAGAGAAAGAGCAGGACCTTTGCATGTTCAGAGATGAGCTGACTCTAATCACTCCTGTTTGGGCTCTGAGCTGAGAGAGGAGAGTGCGGAAAATAATTACCCGCTTCTGGATGCCCTTTTACTGTGAATGAAAGGAGATGTTAGATTGGAATCGGATGGTAATGGGAGGTTGTCTGAGCGAATGTGATGGGGAGCTGCTGAATGCTGCTGGAGGGAAAGAAAACAAGACCCGGCGAGACGGTTCATTCCTGCAGCCCTAAAAGCTCCTGGCAACCCGCCTCGCTCCGCTTGTGAAGAACATACAGGACGGGTCAGAGAAGGATGTTGGGCCTGACGTTATCGTGTCCTGAGTGCAAACTACGAGACGGGAGGACATGTTGACAGTCTGACTGACTGACCGCGCTGAATTTCAATGTTTCTGCCTAGTCACACATCAGCACACTTTGGAAAAATCTTTGTTTTTTTTGTTGCTTTTGAACTTTTTGTTACTATTTAGCTGAATGTGAAATGTCTTCAAATATCCTCTTCCTTCCATGTTTCCATCACTGATAAAGTCTGAGACGTCAAGCAGCCTACAGTGTTGACGTCCACGTCCTGCAGCCTTGACACGCTGCCCACAGGTTGTTTTTTATGGAGTTATTTTAACGTCCTGCACCTGACATATTGCCTAAAATGAAATATAGTGTAAAATGTGCATGTTTTTCACTGAGAAACATGCCAGAAAACTAACAGTTTTTATGGAAACAGACTTAAATGACCTACTATGGAAAATCCCCTTTATGCAGTTTTTTGTTCTTCCATTCTGGTTTCTGCTGGTTTTAGAAACAGTTCAAGAACTTAAAGAAAACAGAAACAATCTGATTGGACAGTGCTATTGTTGTGTTCATGCTATGCTAAAAGGAGTTAGCCTATCAGCGAAACAATTCAAACCTGAAACAGCATCTCAATGCTTAACATGTAGCAGCAACACCAGTGTCTCCAATGCTAATGCTAATGCTAGCGTCTACATTTCTAAAGCAGTTCCATGAATGATCAGGACTTCCTGAAACACTAAGCTAAACTTTGCACCAATATGACAGTTAGATAAAAAATAAGAGATTAAAAACAATAAATATTTCTGATTATTTTATTTGTGTGTTTATTCAATAATTTTAGCAACATGAAAGGTTTCTAAATTGAAAATATAGCTTATTTTGATTAAAATGTGATTAATAAATTAAAGACCCTGTAATTAACTTGATCAAAGAATCCCACCTGGACTTTAAATGCAGATTTTGTTCTTAGTGTCATTTCTTAACCTTTATTCTGATTTGCCTTTTCTATGAAAGCTGCCATAGAAATAAAACTGCCTTTTGTTAACTGACAAAATGAATCAGGGAGTCTTTGTGAAGTCTGGATCTGACAGACGTTCACTTCCACTGAGCTCCGAGGAACAAAGCGAAGCTGTGTGTGTCATTATCTTCATCAGTTATTATTGATTTCAAGTGATCTCCCACATTTTAGAAAGCATCTCTTCCATATTCAATTTGCATAAATGGATCATAAAACTGGGTTGAATGATCAGGTCTGCAGCTTGACTAAACCTCTGTGTGATTATAAGCTGGATGTTTGGACGAGCAATCAATTGGGGAATCTGACAGTTTCCCGTTTTGGAACATGCCAGCAGACAGCCAGTCATCCTTCATGCGTCCTTTGTGACTGATGCATCTACTTCCTGTCTACAACACATACATGTCGTCGACCATTTTGCACGCACACACAGCATCAGATGGTGCATAGCGTATCGTGGCTGTCTAAACATGATGATGGTGGAGCAGCTCTACGTATCCGTCATTCTGCTGACACTACAGGCTTGAGTGATTGGGCTTTGAGAGGCCTCAGCCTGAGTGCTGCAGACTCTGACCCAGCAGATCAGTCACCTCAGTCAGCGACTGGCGGAGGAGAACACACTGCCTGCTGGGATATTTTAAGAAAACAAACGTGACTTTCTGTCTGTAAATGCAGTCAGTTCCTGACATTTGTGCTATTTGTTAAATTATATGAATCAGCTCCAGTAAAAAGAACGATGATGTGTTTGGTGTCTGATGTTACATTTTCTACAGAAATGTAATTGTTAGGGATGCACAAATATGAAAAACAGGTCTGATATTGATACCAAGTATTAATACTGTGGTTATGGCAGTACTTACCAATATTCTACTGAATAATTTTTTTTATTCGATTACTAAAACAATCGTTTACAACAGTTGCTACCTGACACACTCCCTGCACTCGGGGGATTTCCATTCCACTACAAACACTAATTGGTTGAACCTCTATTAAATTAGGTCAATCACTTTAAAGGAGGTGAATATGTATGCAGTTACTTATTTTATGTTACATATTATTTAATTTACTTTTCATTATTTTTTTGGATAAACTTAATGTAATTACTTGTAAGAAGTTAACTAAATTGTCTTTAAGTTGGATCAGCTGTTCTCTTTTTTCAGTGTCTGTTTTTTAGATCATCAAACACGATAGAATCACACTAATATAACCTTATTAAATGCAAAATGTTTTATTGAATGAGCTGCAACTAAATGGTTTTGATCCAAGAGTATCCAATTGTTAGAATGGCCTAGTTAAAGTCCAGACCTCAACCCAGTTGACAATCTATGACTTGAAAAGTGATGCTCATTAATGGTTCCCATCAAATCTGACTGAACTTGAGCTATTCTGCAATAAGAATGGAAAATAATTAAGTGGAAGGCTGCAGGGAAAGGTAGGCGACTCAAAACGGCTAAATATAGATGCACACCACACTATTCAGATTTTCTGATGTAAAAGAAACAATGTAGTATGTGTGACAATTCTGATTGCATACACTGATTAAAAATAAAGGTGAAAACAGCGTAAACAAACCTTCTGGGAACAAGTCGTGTTGTTTCACCTCAAAGTGCTGAAGATGGACTTCCACTCTTCTAACATGTGACTGAGCTGGAAATGAGAGGAAGGAAGCAGCGATGGAGGGATGCCAGCCAGAGACGGAGGGAAAGAAGGGGCATTAATGCAGATGAAAGAAACGGCAGTGACAGATTGAGCCGATAGGCGCGAGGAAGAGGGAGGGAGACTGGAGCAAGCAGAAAAGCAGAGGCAGGGAACCCAGCAGGTGATCCCAGCAGGTCTGCCTCCTTCGCTGCAGGATCTGATGCCCAGCCAGGGGAATGATGACACAGCTACTGCTACGCAACAGCAGCCAATCTGTTTCCACAGGGCGGAACAGGAAACAGTGATATTCAACACTGCCTCTCTAGATTTACCAAACTGTAAAACAAAGAGGTTTGCTAAAATCTCATTATTTTAAAACAAATATTTGCCTGTTTTTAAAATGATAGATATTCAGCAGTGCCTTTCACAATCTGGAGTCCATCCTGGATCTTGATTATGATTTATGGATGGATTTGCAGAAATGTAAAAGCATAAAGCATAAAATAATATTGGGTTTATTAGCGTCAGTATTCACAGTAAAACAGCCCTGATGCTGCGACTTTGTTTTTATACTATTAATGATAATAGTCATTAGTAATGACAAAGTACAATAAAAAAGTTATTATGAAGCAAAGAACAGTTTCTGTTGGGTTTATCTGAGAGTCTGCAAAGTAAAAATGTTGGAGGCGAACATCAACAAGCCAATCAAAACAGCAAAATCAAGCTAACGTTAGCTTAGCATCTCTGTAATCATCTCAGCAAAGATCCTCAGGAGAGTGAGATGTGAGTATACTGAAGCAATTTCAGAGTGGTATTTCTGTCCTTCAGAAATAAGTCAGTTATTATACCTATAATAATGTAACGTTATAAAGTACAGAGAGCAAAACCACTCAGTATTACAAGAAATTGAAAGAACTGATATGATAATTGGTGAGTGTTGAATAGAATATAATCAAAGTATGACGCACAATGTAGCAGCAATAAAACAGAGTAAGAGTCAAATTTACAAAACGTTAATAAAGTATTGTTTTATTTTACAAAAGCAAATGTTTTTGTTTAATATGAAATGTTCTTTGTTTTTTATGGCAGGAATACTTACAGATTAAACTCTTATGTAATTAATTTACCAATTTAGTGAAACTATTTATGTGGGTTTATTGTCCAATGACAACACCTGGACACACCTGGACACACCTGAACACACCTGGACACACCTGGACACACCTGGACATATCTGGACACACCTGAACACACCAGGACACACCTGAACACACCTGGACACACCTGGACACACCTGGACACACCTGGACACACCTGGACACACCTGGACACATCTGAACACATCTGAACACACCTGAACACACCTGGACACACCTGGACACATCTGAACACACCTGGACACACCTGGACACACCTGGACACACCTGGACACATCTGAACACATCTGAACACACCTGAACACACCTGGACACACCTGGACACATCTGATAACACAGGGCCACAGATGTACAAAGCAGTTTTCTTTTGAATACACATGGCC
>NW_015114646.1:20959-117262 GCF_001443285.1 Poecilia latipinna
ACACACCTGGACACATCGGAACACACCTGGACACACCTGGACACACCTGGACACACCTGTCTTTGGAGACCTGCAGAAGTAGAGTGGATTTTTTTATGTTTAGAGTTTGGCTCGGCAGCAGTTTTCATGACCTTTGACCTCATCAGACTCTGAACCTTTAATGGTGAAGTTAAAGAATACTCTATATAAACTTCATTTTAATGCTCAGATCAGACTCTGTGGTTTTTCCCTGGATTGGTGGCAGTCAGGCCGGCTGTTCCTCTCTAAGCCTAATCCTGTTTCTGTGCCAGTTGGTGTGTTTTTATTGTGTCTGACACCAGGTGGATTATGTTGCTTATTTCACAATGAATCAAACAAAAGCTAATACTAATCCAGCATGAGGCTGCAGTGTGAGGTCTTACACTCCGGATTAATTTGCAACATTCCCCAACCAGCCTAATCCTGCAGGAAGCAGGCAGGATGTTCGCCCGGCTGACAGTTTGTGCCTCGTTACGGCTGGGTGATGCGCTTCACCTGGCGTTTCTCCTCAGAAAATCCATTCTGATGAGAGACAAAGCCAAGTTATTACACACAGAATAAAGTGGGTGAAAACTTTCCCTACAGCTTTTATTTGGCAGCCATTAAGCCCGTCTGGAAGCGTTTTGGAGTATGTTCCGCTCCTCTTAAGGTTCAGGTTTTGACATTTTGAAATCAATAGGAGGCAGGGAAATGTTTTCTTTTCGTACAGTTTGGTGAAGATGGGTGAAAACACTTCAATCAGGCCTGAAGAGGACTTGACACAGGAGACGGAGGGATCGATCCGTAATGAGTGCAGCTCTAGCTGGGGTTCCACTCAACGCGTATCTGTTCTCAGCAACCTCAAATCCAGCAAATACACCAGCTGCACTTCATTCCCACGTTACATCGACCCACTAAAGAACATTTATCTACAGATAAATAAATAAATCGCTGGAAACATGTTTTTCCAGCTGATTTCACCATTAAGAGAGTTTTTTGTCCTTTAGAAATGTGGTATAGATTTATTTTAAATGTTCACCCTTTAACCGATTGAGATGTGGAGTTTTAGACTGAACAGTTTCCATTACTCTGTAAACCAGTTAAGATTTGTGGAAAAAAAGATGTTTTACTCTTACAATCCAAAGTCACAACATCATTATTCCAAATGTTGTACAGTTTCTGAAATTATCTCAATATTTTTTGGAATGAGCAGAAAAATGCAATGAACATTTTGTCACCAGCTGCATTTCCATTTATCAGAGAATTAAGCAAATTGAAATAAAACAATTATAATTTGCTTAATGGAAATGTGTCAGTTCTGAAAAAAACTGATAAAAAGTTATTGGCTAGGATGTTTTTTAGCCACATCAGAATAGATGTATGCTGGAAAACTGCAATGGAAATACTTTTTGTAGCATCAAACGAGTCACGTGATCAACAGGATGTTACTACTGACAGAAATGACGAAGAATCCTCTCCCAATAAGAGGCTCGTCACTAAAACACCTGCATAACACACTGAAATATTATCTACCTCATATGTTTACATCTGCCACTGCCATCGTTTTTCAGAGACTAACTATGTGAACAAGCTTCATGTGATTTTAATCGCATTTCTTATTTTGTGGAAACACTGCAGTGTTTTGTGTACATTTGTTATAGAAACACAGCTACTAATATTTTCCAGCCAGATACGTTTTTGCAACAAAAGCTAAATTTCCATGCAAACTTTTGTAATAGATCAACCCAACATATTATTAACTGAAATTGAAGAGGCCAGACTTGTAAAAGTGTGGCTTGTTTCTATGTTTAGCCCTCTTCACTCTTAAAACAGATGCTGTGCAGCCATTTTTCTTCATAAACCACAGAATCTGTAAAAGTCCGTCTGCACATAATTTAAGGTCTCAATAAATGCAGTTTTTCTGTTTCTGGCCTCAGAGGTTTGTTAGAGAACATTAGTGGAGAAACAACTTCCTGAAGAACTCAGCATTCCATGCACCACAAGTCTGGAACAAACTTCCAGAAAACTGCAAAACAGCTGAAACGCTGAGTCCCTTTGAATCAAGGCTAAAACCTGCTGTGGAACCATAATAAATGAAACATTGACCAACATTTTGATGTGTAACGATGACGTTTACTGGCTTTTATGACTCTGTATTTTTGTGTTTTTATGAGGTAAAGCACTTTGAACTGCCTTGTTGCTGAAAAGTGCTTTCCAAATAAACCTGATTGATTGGTTGAACTCAGCAGACGGGTCAGGGAGGAAGCTGTTTGGAAGTTTAAAACATTAGGTTTTAAAACGGCATCCTCAGTTTTGAACTTCTCCCAGAGCTCTGATCCATCAATCATCTGGACATGGAGAGAGGATGGACAAACGGCAGACCAAACAAAACATGGACGTCCATCTAAACTGGCCAATGAGGCCCTAAAGCATCGAGACCTAAACTGGTGAAACGAGGCTGGAGCCGATAACAACGGATAGATGATATACTAAACTGATGATTTCATCCTAACGTTCTGGAATATGTAGAATGACAAATTCCTATTTGAAACTAATTAAAACTCATGCTGCACATCACCATGAAGACTTGATTCAGGAATGAACTATTTTCGTCAGCAGAGACAGGGAAGCTGGTCAGAGCTGATGTGAAGACGGATGGAGACGAATAAATAAATCCTGGAAGAAAACAGAGGTTTCTATTGAAACATATTCATGCAATAGAGTAGTCTAGTCAAAGTCCAGGAAATAGAGACTTCAGATGTGATGTTCACAGATGCTCTCCATTGGAGCTGCAGCTATTTTCCAAAAAGTAATAAAAATATGTTTTAGTTTGTAGCTTTTGGGTTTGTAGAGTCAAACCCCAAAAGACCTGCAGCTCTAATTGCAAATAAATGTAATTCTAGAGTGGAATCGCTCCAGAGGCCTGAATAGAGTTTAGTATATGTGCTTATCTGCTTTTGTGGGTCAATATAGGCTGTAAATATTAACTTTTCTGACCCTTTATCTTGATCTTCCTCATCACAGAAACCTCGGCTCCAGAATCGTACTGGATATCTCAAAGGATGCTATTGTGTCATCAAGCTACCCTGGCTAATTAGGCATCCAGTCTGCACAAACACACACACATACACACACACACACACACACACACACACACACACACGCGCGCGCGCGCCCCTCTGGGCCCCACAGCTGCTCTCGTTGTGGAGGTTAAGTGCTAAAACATGTTTGCCTTTAAAACATGACTTACAGATGTGCCAATAGATTTCTAGTTACCTTTCAGAAAGAGACTCAGTCGTTTGCAGAGGGCAGCAGGAAGGGGGAAGTAAATAAAGGGATGATTTTATAAGATCTTAATTTTGCGAAAACAAGACAGAAACATTTGCTCTAGAAATATTATCAACTGCAGCAAATGTTGTTTTTACATAATTCCTTAACTAATTTGGTTTCTTCTCCTTGAATACGTTAAAGTGCTTTGTGGAAAAATATTTCGACACAAACTAAAATTGTATTAATTTCCATGATTAAAATTGACAAATACGCAGGAAATAAAGTACAGGGCCAAATCTACCTGTAATTTACCAAAATGGAGAATCAAGACTTGTAAATAATTCAGATGAAAGTTGTAATTTCTGCTCCGGTTCTGACCGGAACTGGTCCTTTAATACACAATGACTTCTGCCAGCAGTCCCATTATTATCAATGGTAAGTGAGTGGCTGTAAAAGTCTCATTGTGAGGATTGAACTGCATGCAGAAATGAATCTTTTAAAGCATTGATCTGTTTGGCCTTATGTAGTTCCTCCAAGCTAATGCTACACATGTGGACAGAAGCTAAACCTGTGACCTACAAGCAAACTGAAGATGTAATCAGGCTCGTTTTCCTTCACTTAGTTCAGACATGAGGAAAAAGCAGAAATACTCCTTTTTGGGAGAAAACTGTGTTTTATTACTTTAGTTTTGTATCAGTAGAAAACACACAAAAAGTCAGAAAAGCTGTAGAGAGGAATTTTCCTTAACTGATAAACTTTATACTCACAAACAACGGTAACTTTAATCTTGTAAGTTTATTTTCTTAATAAACTAATCAGCTCTTCCATGTTTTATGACATCTTAATTATTATCCCCTTGTGTTATCAGAATACTTTATAATGTGTAAAAGCTATTGGAGTTCCTGATCTGCTTCAGTGTGTGTGTGTTGGGATGAATTCTGTGTTGATAATGTGAAAATGTGTGAAAGAGAAAAAGTTTGGGCCCAAAATGACAAATTATGCTGAACGGACATAATTCTTCCAAGGAAACAACCCGGAGTTCGCAGCAGCACTGCAGCTAAAGCACTGACTGAGTTTTCCATGTTAGTACAGAATAAATATGTAAATACATTATATGTATCACTATTGACTCTATTTTTGTTCTCAAATAAACACAGAGAATATATTAAATGCATTAAAGAGAAGGCAAACATGTGGAGAATAAAAAAATAAACAGTTTGTTGTACCGAACATTTTCCATGATAAGATTTTCATTTGTTCCCTGACAAAACAAATCTCTAAACTCTAAACATTTGAAAACATAATTTATTTTACATATAATCCAATGAAGATTTTTTTTGGCTCTAAAATAAGATGATCCAGTTTAAAGATCAGAACCTGAAGAGAGTCTGTTTACCTCAAAATCCCTTTTACTCCTGGAAATCACATGATGTAATCAGGATGGACTGACACCTTTTCCTCCAAAGTATGATTTTCCCAAACAGACAAATTGTGTCTCAGCAAATGTAAGAGGCCTGAGCTTCAGTCACATTAAATCATGGCTGAGCCAGCAGTCACGCAGCTATCAAAGACAGCAGCAGAAAAAAAAAAGCATTAAGCATTTTTTCCCACTAAAAGGAATCTGGAAAAGCTGTCAAAGTATTCCACTATGAGGCATTAAAACTCTACGTAGCATTTTAGCACCTTGTAAATCTGCAGTGTAATATAGTGATGTGAGGTTTCCTCTCTGTGTGTCTGTGTGTGTTTGTGCGCGTCCCATCAATGGATTTGTTATATGGCAAGTCAGTAAAGCGGCCCAATGTGAAAACCATCTTCCCAAAGTCAGAGAAATGTGATGTGGATCGGTGCTGATAATAAATAGCCGCGATAACTGGGGGAGGAACCCATCATCCGGCGGTGAGATGGGTTTGCACGAGGACGAAGCAGCCATAAAAGCCTGAATGAAGAGATGTAAAACAATAAGGCCAGGGAGGATGGGAGAGGTGGGGCGGGGAGGGGGGCGACCCTGGCGAACGGGCAGGAGATGGAGAGATAGAGAAGAGGAGGGTGAGTCAGCCATGTCTGCTCTCCATCAAAAACTGTGTCAGTCACTCACCGCCGCTGCCCCACAGCTTCAGCTCTCACATTAATTCCACTTCTTTTAACCCGCAGCCAGGGGTGTCCTCCGCTGAATGTCAGGCCTGCGTTCGGGGTGACAGGAGACCGAGCGAGGCAGAGTGGAGAGACGGAGAAAAAAAAAGACCTCCTCCATCTTGAGGTCTGACCCAACATGACCCGCTTCTTTCCATTTTAATTGAACTCTCTTCGATATCGCTGCTGTCTCTTTGACTGGCGTTTAGGGACGTATGGCCGGATACCTTGCTGTATCACATGGGTTGACGGGCGGACAGATGTAGGAGATGACAAGCGCACAGACTGACTGTGTCACCTCATAAACCAGCCAACGAAAGCAGGATGGAGACCATCATGTTGGCACAAAGCAATAAGGAAAATGAGGGAAGTCATTTCCTCTGCTTCAGACTGAAATTATTCAGCCACATTCCAAACCCACATCAGATTTAAACAAACCTCCAGGTGATTCTCAGTCAAACGTTTATCTGTCCACACCAAGGAATCAGGCTCACAGGTCAGTGATGTGCAGTCAGCGGAGTTAGTGCCCTAACTGCCCTAACAACTAACACAGATGCTAACAATGATTATTTTTATTGGTAATATCAACATTTTTATGGTCAAAATCTATGAATTTATGAGTTATCTGTGGGGTGAGGAAGTGCAGTGCTGTGCCTCACCTGTGGGGGCGCTGTGTCACATGTAGTGAATGTAGCAGGCAAATGGTGGCTGGTAAAATTCAGGCCGGGTCGGCCCAACATGATTTGCTTGATGGTTGGGTCAGGATCAGGTTCCTATAGTTACGTTTCCATTAATTATACAATTGTGCAAATTGGATTATAAAAATAAATTTGCTTCGTGGAAACATGTCACATTTGAAAAATGTTACGTTTTTCCAATAAAAACTTTTTTGCGCTAGGATGAGGTGGTTTTTCGGCTTTGCATTTCGCAAAACTGGATCTCGAGTCACATTATTAATAATTGGATGCTTCTACTGGAGGGAAAGACAAAGAAAACGACAGGAAGTGGTAACAAGATGATGACTCAGCATATTTTTTAAGACTTATTGCATGAACAAACATATTAATTTGTGATTTTAATTGCGTTTCTTATTGAATGGAAACATCTTAGTTGCAAAATTGTGTTTTTTTTTATGTTAGCCGAATATCGACAAAGTTTTGCGTACATTTGTAATGTCTAAACACGACAAGAAAGCCAATATACTTGTTTATGTACATGTAATGTTACTTTCCACAGTCTAATACATTTAATAAATGTCAGTGACATATTTAGTCTTTCTGATTGTGTATAAATGTGCAGGGTGAATCGGAGAGTACTGTGTCTCACAGATAGGGGGCAGTGCAGAGCCCTGGTATAACAGTCTCTCATTGAAAAGACTGAAAATAATCAAAGAAACTTCAGTTGAAATACATTCATCTCCATTAAAGCTGCCAGATACTTTCAAATGGAAGAAAATGGAAGTTTGCGTCGAAGAATAAATGCTTTATGCATAAATAAAGGTAGGATCACATATGATTTTCAATTATCAGTAAAAGGAGTCAAAGCCACAGTTGCTACGTGTCACGTTACATGTGAGCGCCGTCTCTCCACGACCCACACAGGAAGCCTGATGAATAGAAGCCGAGCAGCGTATATCTGGTCAACATGGCATGCGTGAAAAATAATTACACTTAGCCTGACGTCCAAGGTCGACGGGCTTCAACAGCTGCACAGTTGTTACCAGCTATTTTTCCTTCTCCTGTCTCGACTCGGCTGCATGTTAAAAACACATCACACACAACGTTTTTCATGCTGTCATTTGATCGCACATGGAGGCCTCTTTCACTATCATGACTTCACTCCTTAGAGAGCGGGTCACACTCGTAGTCACGGATATGATGAGGGGAGGGAACATGTGTGAAAACATATAGTTTTGATATATATTGACGATGCCACAAAGTTTTATGTGTTTTACCTGAATTTTCTATCACAAGTCAAGTTTGTTTGTATTGTTCATTTCAGCAACAAGTCAGATCAAAGTGCTTTATATCATGAAAACATATAAAGTAAAAAATTATGAAACAGCAAGAAGCCAACATCAAAATCATCAGGAAAATATACATAATATATTTGAACAATGTTTCACTTACTGCTACTCTCAGCAGGCTTTTTAGTCTTTTATACGAACTCAGTGTTTTGAGGTTTTCTGGAAGTTGTGTTTCGTTGAAGTGAACTCTGGTGCAGTTCGAATGCTTATCTGAACGATACAAACCGCTACAAAATCAGGAAGTTGACTACAGTGCAGGGTATTATGGGTAAATGCTACCAAAAGAAATGTGTTAGTCTAGCATTAGCGGGAGAAAAATAACTTATGGCTTAGAACACAAAACAGAATTCCTCCTACCACTAAAATCTGACACCACTCCATTTTGTTTACATTTTGTAAAAAAGGAGGTTACATTCAGATCTTTGTTTAGTTTATTTAGTGGTTCTTGCTGCAGCGCCCCCACAGGTGAGGAGGGGAACAGAACCAGAGCAGCTGGAAATGGAACAAATGTTGCAACTTTGTTCCCAAATCAATCTGAGTCTGGGAAAATGGGAAAACAGCCTCAATTACACTCAGATGGACAATATCCTATTTTTGTGTTAGCTTTGAATTACTTTAATTGGCTCTGAGTAAAAATACAATCAATATAGAAATGCAAACCCAACATATTTCTAATTATTTTTAAAAAATGTTTTTCGTTGACATCAGACCAGCTTCCTTGCTCCTAAAACACTGCTGTGGTTGTGATGCTTCCTACTGGCCTTTCTGTACTGTTAATGATTGTTTCAGTGAGAAGTTGAGGAGCTGAAACGCTCCAGCAGCTGTGCCAGGCCCCTCCACTCCTGCAGCCTGTGGCACACTCTCCAGCAGAGAGAAATGGGCGCTGGGAGATGGGGAGGCAGCGCTGGATGAAATTCAAGGCCAAAGCATTCACGTCTCCTCCATCTACCGCCTCTCACCTTAGGCACAACGCATTACGGCTCCTAGAAATAATCACAGCCAACCAGGATGGGCTTCACCACAACACAAACCCAGCAGCAAACGTCTGTTTCTATTTACACTTTGGGCATTATTAGACGTGCACTGGCGAAAACTCATGTTTGCATAAGAAGGACTGTTTGCAACCGAATATCTGTTAAAACTAATTGCACCTCTGAGATTATCAATAGAACTGCGCCGGGAATTACACCTAAACCCGCGCATGAGTCATACGCAGCTTTTTCCCATTTTATTGCCACATCCTCACTTTCATTAGCTGAAAAGGTTACAGGTGCATTTAAAATACCCCCACATGAATCATCTGTACCCTGCATGCTGAGGCGTAAACTCTGGAGCCGTGGTTTCTCACATGCAGCACCGCCGACCTCGCTCTCCTTCAACTGCAGGAGGACATTTCAATGGCATCCTCCTCCGTCTGCCTCCTAAACGCAGCAAAATATTATCGAGGGAATAAATAACTCAGCCAGGTTAATTATTTGGCAGACGCATCTACAGATTAATAACGGAATAAAAACGCAGCAGCTGGAGTTCGGTGAGGTTTAACTGTTGAGAGGGAAGGTGAATCCAGTGGAGGACGGTGAGGAATGATGGGCGGTTTGTTGGTTTCAGATGGATGCAGGAGCAGGTCTGGCCCAAGGCTGACAGTTTGCTGTCTGAGAGGAGAGATATGAACTACGGCAGCCCGGTGGGATCATGATGACAGGAGGATCACTCACAGACAGGCAAAAAGGCAATTATGTGGCAGACAAAGAGAAAGAGGAAGAATTATGTAAAATTGAAGGCAAATGTTATATGTGTATATATAGAGATTAAACATAGAAGTGGCAGTATCATGCTATGGGGATGCTTTTCTTCAACAGGAACAGGAAAACTCCTGGGAGGTGCTAAATAATTCTGGAAGAGAACCATGTGAAAGCATAAATCACACTGATAGCATGTTGAAGTTGATGTTTAGAGATATTTTAGTTTTTTAAAGACATAAAAGGTCAAAAGTTTTGCTCTCCAGACGTGGAAAGCTGGTGGAGACATTCCCCAAAAGACCTGCAGCAAAAGGCAGATCAGCAAAGTATTAACTCAGACAAGAAATGGACTCCATACTTTTCACATTTTTATTTGTAACAAACATTTCCCTCCACTTATGTGAGCTGATGCCTGGTTCACATGATTACATTTTAAAATTGTCATCGAAGTTTCAAAACCTGAGACCAACCATGATGATAAAGATCTTAGCTGTTCAGGTTTGAACAGTGTGTGTGATGCTGATCCACATGGCAGCAGAAACACTTGACCGACTGACCAATTTCACTCACAAACGTCCAGATATCAGACAGGAAATCTCACCAAACAAACATGGCCGACTGGGAACAGTGATTGTTTCTGAACGATGCATTCAAAGCCGACAATTTTTTCTGTTATATTTCAGATTCCCTGTGTTTTTGTAGACTCTCTTTATGATTGGTTACATTCAACAGGCTGCGTTCTCATTTTCACTCAGGGAAAAACTCACACGCTTCGATATCAGGCCAAGACAATCCAACATGTTGAACGTCCCTGATTTCAGATCGAAGCGGTTCTGATGTTCTTCACTCCTAACACACGGCAGGAATGACTCTTAAGATTCCCTGAAGAGTCTTTCCAATTGTTGGAAGCGGAAAATCAGCATAAAAATTCTGCTGTGTGAACTAAGCGTACATGTCAGTTACATATAATCCTAATAAAAACATTGTTTCTGGTTTTAATGTTATGTCGCGTATTAAAAGACTTTGCATATTCGTTTAGGTAAGGAGGATCCTCTCTGTTGTTGGTGATGAGTCATCAATCCTCACACAGACTCAGTTCAGCAGCAAAAACACGACATGTCAACAAAATCCCAACGTTAGTTCATATGATGACACAACATGTCCCAGTTAGCCAATTATTGACATATTATAATCAATCAATCGTTCTCATTGGAATGTTCTTCATGCGTTCTGTGCCTCAGTGTGAGTGTGTGAGTCAGCTTCGTGTGTGTGTGTGTCGTTATCTAGCCTGCTCCAGCTCTGACCTTGTTGTATATCAGTAGCTGTCACACTGAGCGCCAACTTCAAGCATCACATGTTGACCTGCAGAGTAACCCAAATAAAAGTATTCACACCCACCGGGTCCAGACTGCAGCTCTGAACGTCCATGTGGCGTGAAAACTTTTAAAGTGGTTTTACACAAACAAACTATATTCAACATTTTACTGAATTTCTAAACTGGTTAAGAACAAATCAACCCAGATTTGCTGATCAGTTCAATAAAGTGAAGAAGGACCCCATGTGGAGTTATTATCACAGCAAATGCACAAACAACCTAAATACCCTTAATCTAGTCAGGGGTAAAGCCTGTATTGACCTAGTGGTGCTGCGTGTGTGTGTGTGTGTGTGTGTGTCTTTGAACTGCAGTGACAGGATCACCTGAAGGGGGCAGACTGGGGTAATTTTCCTCTTTTCCTGGGAAAACGAGGAGAGAGAATATTTAATCTGTTTTTTCTGAGTTCAACAATATTTAATAGAAAAAGATGAACAAATATAACTTGACTTGGTCTAACAGTGAATATTTGGGTTGATAGTGAATTACAATGTTGACTTTAAATTAAGAGGATTTGCCTTTTTTAGTTTTACATATAATGTACACTTGATTTAAATAAGTTGAGGACCTTTGGAGGTAAAAACATGTTAAAATTTGAAACGTAATTTGAAGCAATGTGAAACGATATGTGACAGTGGGAATTCACAAGCAACTTATCCCACAATGCATTGTGCCGCCAGGAGCTACTACCATTAAACCAACAACTAACTAAACCACTTTTTTATTTGTTACAAAGTGGTTTAAAAATGTTAAGGTGGAGCTTTATTTATGCAGTCAGTCAGTCAGAATGGATCTAGTTTCAGAGAAGTATTACAGATTTTATTTATATAAAACTGAACCATGAGTGAATTGTATGTTTATTGCATAAGATTAAAAAAATTGGACAAACTATTAATGTTTTCAGTTAGTATGAATAAAGAAGCAAATGAAATTCAGGACAAGTTTAATTTGAGTAGATTTATTTATATGTAAGCAATTTGAAAAGAGTCTTTAGAGAACTTTGGGTTTAATTAATTAAGTAATTATAACAAACTCAGATTTATTAAGCTATGCTCATTAATATAGCACAAGCTAATATTATTCAATCAGCAAATTTAATGAAAACTAAAACATTTTGAGCATGTATTTTTTAAGTACGTAGAACTGATGAGGTTTTACAGTGTGGATCAGAGTGTAATCCATAGGTTTGTCAAACAGGGAGAATCCACTGAGCTGATCGCAGCTCAATGATTCAACTCTGCTCAAACATTATCCATTCGTTTCAGATGTTAACTTCTCCAGTTTGAAAGCAGGACTTCTGTTTTTCCTAATGAGCAGAAATGGAAGAGAGAACGGAGAAATAATAGTCGTTTTTCCCTTTTCTGCATCCCTTCCGTCCGTCAGTCTGTCCGTCAGCCCCTCACACCCCTCTCACCCTGAAGGGCAGGCCCTGCCTTCCATCTGTTGTCTGTCCCAGCCAGGAGCGGCCCGTTCCCCCTCCGCTTGCATTTACAATTCAATTAAAAGCAACAAGCCCACTTTTCTTCCTGCTCTTCCTCCTCCTCCTCCTCATCTCTTTTTTTAGCTGTGCCTGGATGAGCACAGCAGAAAGGCCGGCACCCCATGCAGGGATGCAGCCATGACACACACACCCTTACTGGAACGGTGCAGAGCAGCACCAAGCCGACAGATGATGCAAACACACACTGACGCGTAAATACACGGCGTGTGTGCAAAAAGGAGCGAGAGGGAAGAAGATCCTTGGAGCTGAGGAACAATGCCAGGAAAGAAAGACAGAAAGTGGGTCAAACTTTGCATTACAATCATGAATGCAACAATGATGTAACAGCACAACTGTAACTGAAAAAATGTTTGCAGAAATAAAAGAATCAAACTTAAAGACTGACGTCAGTTTAAAAACATTTTTAAGAACTTGTTCTGCAACACTGAGAAACTTCTCCCATGATTTCCCACCTGCTGTGATGTTTGACATTCTGCAGAAGAATGAGAGTACACTCTCTGCCAGAGCACTTTATCAAGTTTTTTTTTTTTTTAACAATTAACAAAGCTTTCCCATAAACAGCTTTTTTGTCATCCTTTGTGATGCAGTAAGAAAACACATTATGGAGGCTTGGGAGCAAATCAAGTCCCTCGTAGATTTCTCTTTGTCTTTTCTCTGAAATGTGAAAGCAATATCCACAGGCATCTCAAGGAAAGAGAGAGGAAAAAAACAGCCTTTAATATTTAATTATATTGGTGCCAACATGCAACTTTTATCACTTTCTTGTGTCATTTGCATCTCTGGCAAGCCCAGAAGATATACATAAAAAGCTTGTGAGAGAGAATATATGTGGCGAGGAAAAGAAATGGAGGGAAGCAATCAAAAGAGGATGCAAAGGGAACATGCTAATGTGTGAGGATCCATACAGCAGAATGAAGGAGACAGAGAGAAAAAAACCCAACAAACACAGCAGAACAAAGATGAAATATGGAAAAACACCCACTCAGTCTATAAGAAACATAAAGAGAAACCCTCACTGAGAAGTGAATTGATAACTTTGTGCAACAGAGATTTATGTAATGCTACACATCCCTCTTAAAATGCCAGCAGGTTTTTGTAACAGAAAACATGAAACATTTCCACATATAATTTGCCATCCTGTGTAATTCAACTAAAAAAAAAAAAACTGTTACAAGGTAAGAAAATCTGTAATAACCTGGCTGCATACATTTGCACAATAAAACTTGGTTGAAGCTGCTTTTGATTTTATTTTAGGGTTTAGTTTTCTATGGTACATCAGTTATAGAAAAACTGACTTATTTAGCTTGGAAGATGTTCCTGTTTTTACATTTACTTTATTTAGCTAAAGCTAGTTAGTTGAGAGGCTACAAAGGAACAAAATGATCTCACTATACAAAGGTATCAGTCAGGAGAAGGGTTCAAGAAAACACACCATTACAAACACACCATGGCTAAGCTAGCATCACAAAAACTGAATATTTTTCTAAAAGTAATTTAAAAACAAGACAGAAACTTGATCTACAAATCCAAATCAGGGCCTTAAAAAAGCAACAAACACTGATATTTATTAAAACAGAGTTTAGATGGGAGAAAAGAGGCATCATAACTAAAATGGAGACTGGAATATTTTTTAGCTTTCAGTTTTTTGTGCAAAGCCACACTTTCAGATTCTTACATTTTTTACTACAGAACAGCTTATGGAATAGCTTACTGATGGCGGTTTTCTACGTTAACCTTTCCTCATTAATATATTTGTGAGCAACAATTTTCCAAGACAAGAAAGTCCAAACCGCTGTAAATATTTCATACGCTGAGCAGAAAAGCTGCAGTCCAGGACCTCCACCTGTGTAAACTCATAAAGCCTGCATTAAAAGCTCCGGGCTGCCGCAGTGATTCTGTTCTTCCTCTGCTGCTGGATGTCAGGAGAGAATGTCAGGGCATGTGAGGACACCGGCGGACATTCAGGCCTCTAATGTGGAGCAAACAAAGAGAATAATAATGAACAGAACGGCCATGTTTGGTTTGCCTGCGGCGGGTCGGTTGGAGCTGATTGGAAAACCTTCATCTGGGGATGAGAGAGGGAGCGAGGCAGCAGACAGGTAGGCAGGAGAGGAAGAGGAAACCTCAGTGAACCTACTGACCACTCTGTGCAGTTTGCACATAAACTGTGACCCACTGCTTTACACCCACCACTGACTTCACCAAGAAGTGATTTACTGTTTTTTCCTGCCTTTTCTGCAGCTCAAAGGCTAAGTGGGCCTTAGAAGTTCAAAATATGAGGTTTCTTAAGGAAATAGATGAAGTCATATGACAGATTTAATTATACGTGCAAAAGAAAATAAAAAACAATTTAGGAGCAAGTTACAGATTTACTTCTAAATTACAGATTTTCCTTGAACATCAGAGTGAATACTGATCATTTCCTCTGAGTTGTGTGAATTCATCCTGCTTCTGAGTTTACACTGAGAAAAACAGCCATCATTTACTGTCAAGTTAAAGTTTCTGAAATAACTTGTTTAATGCTGGTGAGTGGTTGTAATACTTCATCATACAGTTTGTTGGATCTGTTGTCGCTGCTTTAATTTGTGAATAAGGACAAACTTAGATTAAAGCTGCTATTATTCACAACTTTTCTCTGTTTTCAGGTTGAAATGTAATCTGTTAACAGCAAACGTCTGATTTGCGATGCTTAAAAAAGACATTTGAGGCGACTTAAAAAAAACAAACAGATTCATAAAGTTACAGAGTGAGTTTACAGGTCTATAAAAACAGCAGCACTTTTATTAAACTATATACACATATAACTGATGAAAAAAGGTAAGATGTTTTGATAAAACCGAGGATAAAAGAACAATTCAACAATTTCAGGTTTCTGCTGGTTATTGCACTGACCTTCTAATTTTAATAAATAAAACCCAAACATCAAATTCCAGAACCAGAAAACCAGAAAATCTAAAGACTAAGAAACATTCAGTTTTCTCAAAAGACACTGAAAATGTAAAAGAGGGAAATAATTAAAAGTTTTAATTTAAATTTTGATATAATTTTCATGTTGAAAATTATTCATACTAATTAATGATAACATCTTTAAAACATTATTTTAATAGCTGAGCATTTTCTAGAAGTGGGGAAGCCTCCTTACCATCACCCTAATTTTCAGCCTATCAGATTCTAATCAGGACTCTGAAATCTTCCATTCAGAAACAAAACATGTTGATAAAATTAAAAGATTGTTTTAAATCTGTGACTAATTCTGCAGCTGGTGATTGTGTGTGAAGGCAGGTGAGCTAACATGTCTGATCATTTAGTTCCTGTGTGCCCGATTCTAAATATTATACCTTAAGCTTATTGTGAGCTTTATCCTCCAGTCAACAGATGGCGATAATTCACCAGTTTACTAACGGCCTATTCAAAGGAAATACAGTGAGAAAAGGCTTATTTTGAAGTTTGAATTAGGGATGTTAAAATCAGTGACTCATAGCAGAAACAGAGCATGTGATTTAAATTAAAACCAACTTAATTTACTAAACATTTTAGGATTTTAACCTTTAAGGCTTGGAAGGAAAAGTCTGCATTTTTCCACCCTGATTTGTATTTTTCCACACTTAGACACAGAAAACAACAGAGTGAAATTCCAGACGTTTCAAGCTGTTTACTCTAAACATGCTCTGTCTGCAACACTGTAGAGTTTTCTTATTGAAGTTGAGATTTAGTACATAATCCAGCACACCTCTGAAAAAAGGAAGCGTGCTTTCCTCCATCCGGCATGTCAGTGGCTGTTAGGAGAGAGGAAACAGGCATGGCTGGCAACGCCGAAGCTGCTGGCAGAGGCTGAAACTGTGTCTGTTTTCCACTCGTTCTGTTCTGAGCCCTAATGCATTTGGCACCCTGACCGGCATGCTGCTGCAGCTTCAGCATAACAAATGTTGGATTTTCACTCAGGAATATCATCATGGAGTCATGCCTGCAGAGGAGGCAGGAGGCAGAAAGCAATACCACTCAAATGTGACAATTATTCCCTGATTATGAATGTTAGAAGTGAATATTTCCACTTGATCTAAGTCATGTTCTGATTTTCTTTCCAAACATTAAAAGCTTTTGATTTCCATTCTGCATTCTTCATAGGAAAACTTTCAATGTTTGAAGTGGGATTCTGCAAAGTGCTCATCAGCAGTCAGTATGTTAAAGTCAACACATTTTAGAGGAAAAAATTATCTTACAAGAGTCAAACCAACACAACGTTCTTATAGCAGTGGAAGAAAAGATGCATGACTTTCAAAAGATTTCACAAAAAAAAAATGTCAAGGAAACTGTTGCAACGATTTCACTGCAAAACCACAAAATATTACAAAGTATTTCTGGTCTAGTTTCTAGTCCAAATACCTTAGTATACTTGAAATAATGTAAAACTATTTTAAAAGTTACCTTTTGTCAAGATAAGTGCTTATTTTAAGTCAATAATTCTTCAATTGATGAAAAAGTGGCAGATTATTTCACTTATAAAAAGGCATTTCTTCCATGTTATAAATAAAATAATCTGCCAGAATTATTCATTAAAACAAGCTGAAAATTTACTTGACAGTTTTGTCTTATTTCAAGTGAAGTAAGATATTCAGACTATAGAATAGACCAAAGTACTTGGTAAGATTTAGGTTTTTTTGCCATTATAAATATAAAACGTATATAAATATATAATATGAAAAACACTGAAAGCATAAGAATGGTCGATAAATCAGTCTGTCCAGATAAAGTTTGGTCTAATCTGAGCAGAGCTCCTTCCTCTGCTGGCCCCCTACTGGGCCTGAGGAAAACTGCAACAGGACTTACTGGTTGTTTCTTCCATCAGTGGTTTCCTTCATGGTCAGTGCAGGAAAGTTCCCGGCAGCAGATTTTACACCTGAGCTGCAGATCTCTGCAGCTCCTCTGATGGATCTTCTCCTGTCTTGGCTGTTGGTTCAGGTTGACATTCACGTCTTGGTGGGTTTCCATTTTGTCGTCCTTCCATGTTCATATGATGGATTGAACAGAGTTGAGATATTTTCAAAGCATGGGATGTTTTTGGACCTAAGATGTTTCTTTGTCTCTAATGTCCAGACATTTACTAATTATGATGGCATCGAGATGCATTTGATTTTCTATTGAAGAACCATAAAAAAGTAGCATGAATAATATTCCGGGCCGAATTTTTATTTCTAAATAGTCTCAGTAACCACAAATCATTTTTTCACCACTTTGTGGGAGTAGACAGACGTTGTGGCCTGTAAACCGCCTGAGCCGCTCCTCCCAGTGGGAGGAGGCTGCGGTCCATCAGAACCAAACCGAACCGCTCAGGAACGGGTCAGCGCAGCGACACACACCAAATACAGCGCAGTGTGTGAAACCCTGCAGTGAAGCCGAGGACAGGCTGCATTTGTTCACAATATTCACTCTAAGCACATGTTCAGATTTTGAACAAATGTTGACTGGACCATTGTTGAAAAGGTTTTTCTTTAGATCCATTATTGTACATGTTTGTTTTCTCCTGCTCTTTTCTGCTTCCATAATTTCTATATTTACGGAGTTCATTGTAGTTATTTTGTCGTCAGTTTTCTCCACCTGAGCTGTGAGTCTCTGCAGCTCCTCCAGACTTGTGACACGCGGGGAATTCAGTTTGAACTTCACTCTGCTTTAACCTTCTCCGCAGATTTATCCCTGACCTGCCTGCTGGGCTCCTTACCCACTGTCTTAGACTTTGGTTGAAACTTACACACTGAAGTGTAGCAAAGGCAGATCAGTTCAACCTTATAGTGACTGTGTGAAAGGTCTACACAAACTCAAATGCATGTCCTGGTGCTGACACCATTCAGAAAGCTGGGAATCTTTTCCAATCAGTCCAGAGAGGCAGAGCCCAGGAAGATTGGGTTACACGTTGCTTCCATTCCTCCAGGGAGCCTTGATCACAGTTATTGCTCCCTGTGTTAATTAACATGCTCTGACATTTCAGTGTTAGCCTGCTCTCTCATCTTGGCACTCGGGCAAATCTTTTTCAGGCTCCTAAAGAGATTGTGCGGTGCAGGATGAAAGGTTCTTATGGTTTCAATTGTTAGAAGGAGGCGAGGTTAGATGTGCAGAGCCAGATGGTTCACTGCACACTCAGTGTTCAGTGAATGCAACAAAGAACGCTGCTGATCGATACGTCTTTGAAGCAGCGTTATCTGTCCTAATCCCAGGTTGTCACTAATACCCACAGTGTCATTTGTTATGTATTGAACTATTGACAAATTGATTTCATAGTAAAGAAATGATAAATACATTGAATTGGGGGGAAGTGCTGTGCAGTAGAGCTTTGAGACTCAAAGTTAGACCATCAGGACCTGACCTGCTGTACAAACATGTTGGACTGGAGTTGCTAGGAAGAGGAAAACTAACTGCAATAATGTGAGTTATGGCTACGTTGTCTTGAAAAAAATACTTATACCACAACCAAACTCCCACAGAGTTTACAGAGACGCCCCAGAAAAATGCCAAGAACTGTCTGTTTCAACAGTCCAACACCAAATATACCTTCAATGTTCTCTTGATTTTGCAGGTCTGACAGCAATCGGAGCAACTGAAATATGCAAATATGACAAAAAAGCAGAAGCAATGAATCCCTGAATGTTCTTACAGGCTGCAGGTTTCAGCGCTGTGTGTGAGCGCCGCATCGTTTACCACAACATTACTCCGTGTTTTTCCGCCTTTCCTCCTCTTAGCAAACCTTGGAAGCTGCTTTTGGCAGAGAAACTTATTAAAATAACATCTCTGCTTCTGTTTATGGTGCTCCAGCTCTAAGTCCGGTCTTCCGGCCCTCGGATTGAAGGACTCCTTTGAAAACGAGGTCTCAGATGGCTTTTGGGATTTTATCCTCCAAGTTTTCTGTGTGTCTTCAAATCCTCTCACACGCACAGTCATGGACTCAAACATGCACATACGTGCAAATATAGATGTCCCAACATGGTTCTCTCTCTCTCATTACTCAGCATAAGGCTTTCACGCTTGACCTGCTTTTTAACTTTCTGATCTGGATTAGCGGCAGATCGTTTAGGGAGGAGAGGAACGGGGAATGCGTGTCTGCTTCTGCTAAAGGGCTTACAGGTAGTGCACTGCTATCGTTCACAGTCCAACTGAAGACAAAGTTGACACAGCTGCCTTTTGGAATTACCTCTTCAGTTTCTGCAGAGAGGGATGGGAACAGACAGAGAGAAGCAGTGAGGGAGGGGAAAATCCTGTGCGGACAAGAGAGAAAAAGTGCTGGAAAAAAAGTCCCCACTTCGCTGATTCTGAGCTCTCTAAGCACTTAAGTTCCAGAGTTCTGGATTGGAGTTTGTGGAAGAGACTGCCAAGTTAGCATAGTGGCACCTCACTAAGGAGGAAAGAGCGAGTGGAGGATGTGAGGGGTGACAGCGTAGCAGGCGGGTGAGGCGCCTCGGTGATAAATCCATTTACACCCTCCCCTGTTTTATTTGCTCCCATGGACTCTGCTCGCGTCTCCCTATTCAGGCTTGTTTACCTGGCAAGCCGAGTGTGACTAAAGAAAATTCCCACAGCCTGAGGTGGGATTGGCGCCGAGGTGAGGAGGGAATGGGGCAGGGGGGACTGCTGGGGGCAGGAGGGGGACAGAGGGGAGACGCAGTGCTGGGATGAAGTGAAGTACAAATAGGTATGTTTTATGCATCTGTACTTTAGTTAAGTAGATCTTGTTGTGAGTACTGTTGACTTTTAGAGACGCATAATCCACTTTTTTCACTTCCGATACCGATACCGATACCGGTACCTGAGGTTTTGTATCGACCGATACCGATTTGTTGACTATTTATAAAAAGTAATCTGAAACGCTGACGTCAGATTTATTTCCCATTTCCCAGGTTACTGGAATGCAGCACGAGTAGGTAGGAAAATATGCGGCAGCAGCTTTAGGAAGCTTTCAGCAGCAAATTCAGACATCACAGTTTTTCTCTGGTCACCTGTTATTATTATTATTATTATTATTATTATTATTATTAATTTATTATATTCACAGCAGTCAGGATGATCTTTCAGGTGGAATATGGACCAAAAGCCTCCTGCTGATAATTACTGATCTATAGACTTTTTGTGTAAAATTGAATTTTACCTTACAGTTTGCTGAATCTTTACATACATCCAGGCTTAATTATCCATTTTCTCACAGGCGCTGTGTTAATATTCCATTAAGAAAAGCCCTCATTAAACTGCTGCACAGCTCTGGTTGTTCCCTGCGACCACTTATCCCCTCCTATGTGTTTCCATTTGCCACTGATGCAGAATGGATGGTGTGGCTCTTTTCTCTCCCCAAAGACTTGAGCTATTTAAAGAGTAAGAATGTTTTTGATCAGTGTCTGCGCTGAGGGAATGTGGAAAACAAGTGCTAAGAAAAGAACCTAACGTTCGGCTTTTCTCCAGGCTTTTCTATCTTAATTAAAGATTCATGTAAAGTGATGTGGCAACTTATACAGATCAGTTACAGACAATCTGAAAAATGTCTTTCTGAGCTCTTAGTGAATTTTCAAACAGCCGTTAAGATGGGTAACTCCAACCCCGACAAATAGATCCGAGTTAAGAATGATTGATGCGTCTTGACGAAATCCACCCCATAATTTCACCTTTTCACCTTGGAAACGTTTCCTCCAAAGGGCCCATATTACAGCCTAAGCCTGCCAACAAGAAGCAGGCTGTGTTTTAAGGAGAAGAACACATGTTTGAGAGGTCTGGTTCTCCTTATCTAGCAGCTTCAGCCTCAGCCAGAGATAGATGTCTGCCATGCCAGCTTGTTTATTTTCCTAACCGATTAGCTTAGATTAAAAGCAGACCATGTTGTCTCTCTCCTCGTGTTTGTAAATTTGTGTGTGTCTGCGTGTGAGTGCGTGGGTGTGTGTGTGCTTGAGGAGTCCACTAAGACTCCCTGTGTGGGTGTTCGTGTGAGAGTCTCCGTTATTTCATCTCCACTAGGCTGCACATGATAATTAAGCTATTGGGGAGGAGATGTTGGGTTACAGCTTTGAGTAATTCAGTGCCTTCCCTTCGACAACACTATCTGCCCCCAACCTGCCCCCAACCTGCCCCCTACCTGTCCTCACATCTTACCAGAGGTGGAGAAAGTACACAAACACTGTACTTAAGTAAAAAAAAATATACAAATGAACAGACTAATGTACCACACTAACATTTCTGAATTTATTCTAGGGCTGGTTATGCCTGATATCAGTCAATATAGATAATTATTGATTTTTTTAGCTTAGCTAGCCCTGAGAGGTTGAGCAGCTAAAGCCTTTCCTCTGCCTACATCCCCCAGAATGCACTGCGGTTCTGAATTGGAGTTTTATCTATTGATGCTGATCACATAACTGTTGTGATATAAACTGTTATTGATTTATTGTCCAGTCCAATATATTCTCTGATGCAATGGTCTAAAATATTACAGTCTGCCTATTATGTTTATTTTATGCAATCCATTAATGGTGTTTGACTTTTTTCTCAGAAGATTAAAGTCAGAATTCTTTTCTTTTTGTTTCTTGCAGTGGCCCTGATCACACAGATGCAGCGAAACAGAAATATCTTGAGTTATAAAACATGTAATTTCCTAAAAATCCTCAATACAAGTTTCTTATCTGTTCATGTAATGTTCTAACTTTGATAGTTTCTGGTTTTCCTCCATTCAAAACTGGACCTAGTCAATAACAAGCCTAGTTTGTATGTGAGTATAGGATAAAATAGGAGCAGATACACACGCACACACACACACACACACACACACACCCACACCCACGCTGGGTGTGATCACAGGCTAATTTGCAGGGATCACTGCACTGACCCTGACCAGATAAGATGCCAGTCGACAAAACTTCCTTCATTTCCTTCTGTTGTTGTGGTTTGGGAGAAGAGGCACCACAGCCCAGCTTAAGAGCAGAAGGGCTAAAAGGTGAAAAGCACGCTCGGCTGAACTTCAGGCCTGATCAAAAAGAATGCGACCCAGGTTTGGAGACGCAGCGGAGCTTATCAGGCCAAATGTGAGGCTTTGCAGGAGAAGATCCCAGGAACCCTGTAGCTTCAGGTAAAACCTGCTTTCCCACAGAAGAAAGTAAAGTCAACTTTTTATTTTTATCTCTTTGTCATTGTTACTTAACCTCAACTGAAGCAGCTCTTCCTGAAAGCGATAAATCAAATGATCTGACTGCCAGTGGCAGTTTACACTGTTCAGCGTTGCAATGTCAGGGACTTAAAATTTAATTATGTCTGCCTGTGTGAGTGTGTTTTTAATGAGCTGTGTAGCTGAGGTGGAATGTATGCATGTTTACATGTGAGTGTGTGCATGCCGCTCTGCAGTGTGTGTTGTGTCCCCACTAATGCATCATTCATGATTTTAATTGCTAGTAATTAACTTGGGCCCAATTAGGAAGAGAGATAATCAATAATTGTTGTTCAACACCCAGGTGCAGCATCGTCGGCGTGAGGAGGAGTATGTTTGAGGACTTTTGTGGTCTGAAGATAACAGCCTGCGTACAGCAGAGCAAATCAGGAGTTAATGTACTCTTTAGCTTTACTTCCTGCTTCCATGCGCAGTTTATGAACTAAAAATCACCTTCCTTTGCTCATGAAACCAGAATGACTGCATAATCATCTCCTAAAGTATCGTAGCTTTAGTCACTACTGAACTGTGCTTAAAACTGTAATTTAGTCTAACAGTTCAGTGATTGTTGTGGTTTAAGTCAAATACATTTATCCTAAAAGAAAATCATTTCTTTATCCTGTGACAAAAAAATAATGTTTGTGAAAACATTTATTTGCTCCTCATCATTCACCCATTCACACTCACACAGATTTTTACACCAACATGCAGATCCATAGACAAATCAGGGTTAAATGTTAGAGGCACAACGACACGTGGCAGGAGGAAACCAGAATTAAACCTTCAACCTTCCAACTGCCAAAAAAAATAATCTGTGTAATTTTTGTAAGGTTTGGGTTTAGATTCATCTGACGTAAAACTAACAGCACTTCATTAATCAAACACGGTGGTGGAAGTGTGATGGTCTGGGCCGCTTTGCTTTGTCAGGATCTGGATGATTTGTCCTAAATAAAGGAAGCATCATTTTTTTTCTTTAGGGGAAATGAGAATTATCAGTTCAGTCGTACTTCAGTTACGCAGCAAGTCATTCATGGAAAAACTAAGTTTTGCAACGGCCTAGTTAAAGTTATTCTGTGGAATTACATTTAGTTAATTATTAATGCTGGAAAAACAACAAAATCACTTTATTTCTCCCAAAATCTTACATGTAAGGTTATTTTTCAACATTTTCAGGACATTTTCTCATTTTTCCTTCTGTATAAATCACAATGAATCACATCCAGTCCAGTAAAAATCAATCGGTCAAACTAAGCCAAGTCAGCCGGTAAATATGGCAAAAAAAGAGGAAAGGAAAACAACCGGAGAAGAATGAAAAGGGAATAAAGAGGAAGGAGTTACAGGAAGGAAAGAGGAGAATATGCTGACTCTTAGCTTCACTCAGGATGCACAAGGGAAGTTTAAATAAAAGAAAATCATTGGATGTCTTCCCCTGTGTTAGGTCCAGTAACCACAGTGAGCTCCAGAGCTTCACTTAGCTGTGATCAATATTGACGTCGTCATTAAGCAGCTCTCCTGTAATGAGGGAGGAGACGTCCTGGGAGACGCTGGACCTGTGAAAACCTCCCTGTTCCTCCGTCCTCCCTCCACCCAGAACCACAGTGAAACGGACCCTTTTCAATTCAAATCAGCTCAAAGCATGGAGTTACAGCTTTGACTTGATGATGCGCCTCATTTAGTTTTTTGGTTGGCTGTAAACAAAAGGTGAATGCAGGAAAGGAAAGTTGTCAGAAACACAACATCTTTTCAGCAGAGACTATGAGAATGTGTGTTTGGGAGAAATCAAACACCAACACTGTCCAGATTTTAGTGCAAATTTCTTTTTAAGGAACTTACAAGTAGCTGTACAGTAAAGTATAGGAGCTTATTATAAAACAGTTTAGTTCCACTGGTAGATTGTTTCACTGATACTTTTTTCCCAAGTTTTAATTAAAATAATCTGTCAGAGTAACAAGCATTTTCTTATCAGTATTAAATCTAATTAATATTAAAACATGCTAAAAAGTTACTTGTTGGTTAGTTTTATACTAAGATATGTACACCAGAAACTAGACCAAAATACTTGGAAGGTTTTTGTGTCTTTGCAGTGCAGAGGTCAGCGGGGTGAGCAGCTCTCCCCTGCCTGGCCTCTCTAATAGCCATGCAAACACACATTTAGCAGCCACACAAAAATCCAGGGGCACGAAGCCGTTCATCACTGGATCCTAAAAGCAAACGCTTCATGCTGCTGCACACCAGCAGCAGAAAGCTGCAGCTGAAAAGACACAATGAGACGGACGCAGTGAAAGGAGCGGCTCAAAGGGCTGACAGATCTGTTTGGAGCTGGAGCAACAGATAAATTGGGAGCGCGTCGCAGAACGGGATGAAGCGTAGAACGAGCTGCGGTGTGGGCTTTGGAGAAGGCCGTCCTATATCACTGAACCTCTGAGTAAACACTGCTGCTGCTGGGCTGCAGCGGCCGCAGCCACCACTGAGGTCTGAGTTTACTCTGAGACGTGACGGCCTGATGACAGGCAGCGGAGGAATGGCAACCTGTTCAGCCTCAGGGGTTTACAAGTAATTTCCGCCTGAAAAATATATCGAATAAATCAAGAATAGCTCCACACTTATCAGATCAAACTGCAGCTACTCCTTTGGTACTTCATATTACAGAATGGTTTTCTAGTGTCGGTGCTCTTACAGCTACTTCCCTTAGTAGGGATGCACCGATTGAAGTTGTTCAACCAATCCCCGATTACTGATCTTTAAAACGCCTGACCTGCTGATTCAGATTTCAGTCAATATGATTTTCTTGTCAGTCAAATCTTGGAGTGGACGAGTAGATTTTTGCTGATGGAGATAAGATGAGTGGATAAGACCGGCTTCCTGTCAGTATCGACCGATTGTGACCTCTCGAAGTTAAAGAAATCAGCGCCGATGAATCTGTGCACTCCTAGTTATTAGTGATAAATCATGATAAAGATTACATTTTTTGACCCTTGGCAAGTTTTTTTTTTTTTTTTTTTTTTCAAATAAACATGGCAAAACACTCAAAATACAAAAATAGCATATAGAGTATTAAATCTACGGCTTGACTTCAAACTCAGCAAATCAGGACCGAATCAGGTGAGTTTGTTCCATGAAAGTTTTAGTCAAAAATAGTTCAAACTGTGCAAAATGTGTTTGGATCTCATGAAAGGGAATCTGGTCAAATAAAAGGGTTGATTTTATTATTGGACTCTTTCTGCATATGAAATAACTTCTGGTCATAATATTTAGCCTCTTACTGTTATGATCAGCATAAAACCATAAAATGGGAAGAAAATAAAGTACTGAACTGCTTACTGAGCAGACAGTTCACTCTGTGACTTTTAAATGTTGTTTATTAGCATGTTTTACATTAATGAAGTGCGAAATGGATGTTTTACAAGTTAAATAGTAGTTGAAGGACTTTTCAGTGATGTGCTTTATGAAGTTACTTTAGATTTCAATATAAAAGCAAAAGAATATCTTTGTACAATATGTTTATATGACATAACTTAGAATTTGCTTAAGTCTGTGTCTGAGATATGTCATAATATTCTCACAAGGGAAGAGCTAAATAAGCTCTTTAATCAATGATTTAATCAGAAACTGGGGCAAAAAGCCAGGGGCGTTTGAAGTGACGAGCATTGATCATGTTTTTAAAAAAGGAAAAGTTCGGTTGGGAACCTCGGCTTCTGGATTTAAAGTCTGGGAAACTGAACATTCAACCTCCAAAAACTCAACATCAGTCATGTGTATTTACCCTCACTGAGAGGACGTCTGAAACCCGGAACCCCACTGAGCTCCTGCCTGATTATGAACACACTGCAGCTCCAGCTGGGGACACGCTGCATGGAGTTTATTTTCATATTTTATCTGATTTTACCGCTGAAGTCTGGGTCCGTTTGCAGGAGCTGCATTCAGTCAGCAGTCAGGTCAAAAAGTTTACATCTCTGCAGCTCCTTGTTAGCATTATGAACGGTAAGTTGTTTCTCCACCATTAGCACATTTAGCAGCTCGTACACAAGTATAATTGTCAGCGCTAAGACCCTCCCCTTTGCTCTGATAGGTTGCTTTTGACAGGAGTGATGCATTTCTTTGCAGACAAGCAACATTAGCCCTCAGAGGAAGTGGAAAAGTTTTTACAGATTATCAGTCTCATACCAAACCGTCGTAACATGGTGACAGTTTTAACAAATATGTTAAAGAATCATTATTTTATAGAAAGCTCCATGCTGCAGCTTTAAGTCTGTGGTTTTAATTTGTCTAAGTGTGGAAAAGTTCCTGTTCCTGCAGATCCAGTGTTTGATCAGAGTAACGTTTGAACGCTCACCAGCTGCTCTAACTGTTCATCTGTTTGCCCCAGTGAGGCAGTTTATCCCCCATCACTTTATCAAACCATCACAGTCACTATCATTTCCCAACAATCCACCATTTATGCACTGTGGTGGTGAAAGAAGAGGGGCTGATTTCAAAAAGTGACAACTGCACAACAAGTCTCTGGGATCAAATGCTGTGTTTACTGGCTGCCTGTGTTGCCTCTGGGTGAGAAGAAAAACAACCCCCCTCCTTATTAACACAGCGTCTGCGTGGCAGACAGTTACTCAGCCAATCCTGACAGAAGTGACACTTCCTCGCATTTGATGTTTCTCGGGTTCTTGGACATGGTGAGGTTTTCAAGTAGGCATCGTATGGGATAGCAGACGTAGGAGTAGCCTGTGTGTCTTCCTCAGATTGTTCTTCCTGCTTTGTCTGAAATATTGCCAGAAGATTACAGGCTGGCAAAAAATGACAGCAGCTTGATTTCATACAAATGCAGGGAATACATAATGCATAGGATTGTCTGAATGAACCCTTTCACATGCTAATGCCAACCTTTCTGCAGAAGTCTCAGAGGTGTGTGCCAGAGAGCGCAGAGTAGCAGAGAAGAGGTGAAAATTAAAAATAAGGAATAAGCAATGAATAAAATGCTCATGTATGGGTGACTAACATCATTCATTCATATTCAACTATTACTGTAGAAAAATCCTCCTTAAGTTCAGTGTGTTGGACGAATATTCATGGCTCTTTGAAAATTTCACATTTTGCGTAAAAAAGTGTATTTTATTGGGATTTTATGGGACAGATCAACTCAAATTAGTTCATAACTAACATGGTTTTGTTTTCCAGATGAAAATCTAAGTTACCTTCAGTTTCTTTTAGACAAACGCAGCAGGAAGGAAGTTGAGCAGAACTACATCCTGAGACAATAAAATCATATTTAGTTTTCTACATTTAACTCATTTTTCACTTGTTTTTTTGTGCAACATTTTCCTGTAAAGTTATTTTTCTTTGCTCTTTTCTTGCAGGGTTTTCTTATTCTGTCCTTATTAATTGTTTTTCCTGTATATTCAATTAACTCGACTTATGGCAGTAATAACTGTAATCTTGGCGTTAGTGATTATAGAGCAGAAGTTTGGCATTTAGTACTATTTATATTGTTGTAATTTTATGACCTTTACAGTAATGGCATATATGGTATGTGGAGACTTCCAACATATGTTTTATAATATTAGACAGTTTTATTAACTCACCTGCTCAGGCGCTACAGATGGAAACCAGCTAAATCTGGTGCAAAGAGATTTTTGTTCATGTTTTTCACACGTTGTCCCTGTTTTAAACAAACTAAAAATAGGAAAAATAAAAATAAATTTCACCTTTGTGGCATTTCCAGTTTTTAGTTGCTCTTTGTCAGATCCTTGTGACGGACCCTCTGCCAGTTGTGATGTCCACTCTGAGTTTTCTCCTCCAGGTTTGTTACTTTTTATTATTAACCACCTTAAAATGAGACTGCAGCCATTTTACCTGCATTTAAGTCAAACTTAAAACAAAAACGTGGCAAAATCATGGAGGTCTAGCTGAACCGAAAAGCCATACAAGAAGAATATTTATCAGAGGAGGGAATTTTAATTTGTATGTTTAGTTAAAGGTTTCATGTCAGAGAAAATCTTGTCCTAAAAATGTTTTAAAAAGTGTGACCACAGGAAGTGCCTGTACAAAAAACCTTAGGGGCAAAATGGCCGCACTTTGGACCCTCCTGGTTTAGTTAAAATCATATTTATGTGTTAAACAGGCCTAGTCAAAGGCCAAACTTTAACCCAACATAAAATTCTGTTGCAAAACTTGACAACTGATGTCGACACACACTCCATCAAATCTGAGTTAGGTGGAGCTTTTCTGCAAAGAAAACTGAGAAACAATTTCAGCCTTCAGTACAGATTATATCTGTGTAAATGTTTGGGAAGCATATTTTATTTTCGTTACTTACGATCATATATATAATTTAAAATCCTGCTCAGTGAAGATTGAACAGGATGTTTTGGGACCCTTTCATGATGCACTGCTGCCAACCTTATAGATACTAAAATACACACGAGGTGCCGACTTTAAGGCGGTTCCCTCTGGGTGGCAGGCAGCCCCTCCATGATCACAGGAACTTTCCAGAAGAATCACAAGTTATTTATGGCCATTCAATGCAAAATCCAGACAGAAGAAATGTATGGCAGAGTCATCAGGATCCGTGATTAACATGTCTGAAAGTATAATCAGTGTTAAAGGAAGTGCTCTGGCCAGCATCTCGGCCCCGCACTAAATCCTGGACCAGTTAATTGTATGGTGGAACCGTAAAGGCCTACAGGCACTAAACGCTTCAGAGAGATGAATGAAATGCTCATTTTGCGTTTTACACAGAGTTCCCACACATAATTATGGCTCCCTGTTTTGTGCATCCAAAGCACTGTGAACTAATGAGTTCAGACACTAATACTGACTTTAACAGTAAATACCTACAACACCCAGAATATCAAAGAAAGCTGCACAAATACAGGTTAGCCTGAGCTCGACACTTAAAGAGGTTAACCAGCGTATTCCCAAGGCGACTAAAGCCTGTATGATTATACAGATGTAGACGCTGCTGATGGCAGTGGCTCATCTGTTAAAAGCCTGCATGAATACAGACATGTTAAGATCTGCTTGATGGTAGGAGATAGTGCTCATCTGTTAAATTGTGGGTTTTTGTTTTCATTCTCCGGCTTCTTCAGGGCTTGAGCTGAATTATTGTTTCCACTCTCGACAGAACGATTCAAGTAACACAAAGCAGGCTTCCTCAGTCCGGCTCTGTGTTTATCACATCTTCCAGCGCGCGCCGAGGAAAAGCTGCGGATCTCAAACCGGCCCGTCGTTTTGTAGATTTCTTGCACTTTAACTTGCAGCCCAATGACATGGAAAACAAATGTCTTGTCAGAAGTGCTTCTCTGAGACGACTGACACCACTATGGAGCTCAAGTTTCTCCAGAGTTGCTGTGCATTTGTTGTTCCTCAGACTGTTGACTCTCCAACCCTGTGCTATGCCTAAATAAACAGTGGCTAAGCTAAAGTTGGCTCTGTCATCTGTCTTGTCACTGATTCCCAAGCTTATCTGATGCTAACCACACAGGCTGGCCTGTGTAAGGAATCCCCACCATTTACACACATTCCTTCTTGTTAAATGGCTCCACAAAAACCCAGACATGTTCATTTCCTCAAATCATTTTGGAACATTTTTGGTGCAAACCACATCTGAGGAAAGTTGGTGTTATTTTTATTAACTGATAGAACCAAAATTTCAGTAAGGGAACTGAGACATGTCTTTCTTCTCTTTCATTTATTATGCTTCACTTTACTGTCAGGCTTTGGCCATCAATTTATTTGGACTGTGAATTATTTAAGATAAACTTTTAAAGATTCATAGAGTGGTTGAAAGATGCATGCTCAAAGAAAAAAACACCTGATCCATTTTATCTTTAACCTTTTTGCTGGGTTTCACCTTTTGAGACATCTGTTAGATGTGTCAGCTGAACACTGGGTCAAAGTCGTGACCTCGTTTATTTGGTTAGCGACCGCAGCTACCTGCAAACAGCTAAAGTCCAGAAATACTTAAAACCCTCTGAAAAAGCTCAGAACTGCCTATTTTAATAGTTCAAACACCAAATATACATTAATTTACCTCAATATATTCTAATATAATTCAATATATACTAATACACACAGTGGAAACCGTTTTGTCACAACCATGAACTCTAACATCCACTCTGGTTTTGGGCCGAAGTGAAAATTTTTAATTATATAGGAAGTGACTAATGGATTAGCTATACAGTAAATTTGTTTACAGAAATTTTGTCTGTAAACAATAATTTTAATAATTATTCTGTCCTTTTTTTGATTTGTCTTTATGCCACCACTGTGACGCCCCCTATGGGCCACACCATGCTATTTGTTTACAGGGACGTAAATGATCAATAAGGAATCAAATTTAAGTCTTAAAACAGGAAGCAGTGACAGAAAATGTATTTATCTGTTCAACAACTCAAAAAGAGTAAAACATAATAACCTGAATTATTAAAAATTCCTCACAAAATATAAATCTCATAAATCTCAGCTGCTCCAGAGTGAACTTGTTTGTTAAAATAATGGTTTTTTGCTAAAAGTTCACAAACAGCTGCTACCCAGGATTGTGTTTGAATGTTGAAGGTTTTATTTTGTCTGATCATTTTAATGCAAAATTGAACTAAATCTAAATATCTTCTATTTTGTCATATGACTTTTTACAGTAAATTTCTCATTTCTGTTGTTAAACACACCAGGCTCAAGCCGGTCCATGTTTTAACTCCAGCTGGGTTAGCAAAATAAACCATGTTGAGCTTTTTTCAACCCAGTAGTGTTTAGAATGTGCTGGTAAATGGACTGAAAACAAATATTTCTCTTAGAAGTTCCCAAACAGCTTCAGAAAATCATTCATTTTGGTGGGAAAAGCAGAAAAAAGGGGCAAAACCACTGCAGGCTAGAGATGGAGGGCAACATGTCTGATCTCAGAGGAATCCACCGCTGGCCACAACCAGAGGTTTTAGCACACATTTCAGTGAGCTATTAAGAGCATTATGGGCCCCCGGCCCTCACGGCCCTCGGCTCTGGTAAGAACCTCGGCCTGTCCTCTTAAAAGTGGAATTGATTGGAAGAATTGATCCTCTCTGGGTTGGCAGAGAGCAGCTGGATAATTACCTCACATAAATCTTTGCAGTCGCATATAAACTATGTGTGTCTTCTGCCTGTTCATCTGGAGCTTCTGGGCGTTCACAAGGATTCATTTTTAAATGTTAAGACGCTCATTTCTGTGGTGCCTGAGTCAGAGGGAAGCATTTTGCATCCATTCTTTAAAAGCAGTAAGCCCTGAAGGACTTCATGAAGAGTTGGTGTTGAACTATTTTCTTGACTTTTGTGATTTTATGTATTCATATGTGCCTAAATTTTATAGAATGTTGTATATTAATGTTGTTTGTCACTGATTATGCTCGTTTATCACAGATGTCTCCTTTTTGGTGGCTGATTGCCCAACTTGTGTGTGTAGACACACACTAGTTAGATGTCTGTAACAAGCTGAAGATGCCATGAAGTCATCAAACTTTTCCCTTAAAGCTTCAATATGAACGTTTTCTAAAACAAAATATGTTTTTTATTTGTTCACACTGTCGCCATGTTGTAACAATTTAATATGAGACAGATAATCTGTGAAAAGCCTGAGCTTCTCCACCTCCTCATTCTGCTCCCAACCAAGATAAACCAATCAGAGCCAGAAGGCGGGTCTTAGTGCTGCCAATCAACTGTGTGAATGTGTTGCTAAATGGGAGAAATGACTCACTGTTACATTAAAACCACTTAGACATCTAGCTAGCCTTAGCATTCATGACGGGGAGAAACAGGGAACCCAACAGGGGATGAGTGGCATGCAAACAGGCATGATTGATAGCGCTAAGACCCGCCTCCTGGCTCTGATTGGTTGGTTCTAGGAGAAGACAGAGGATCTCAGTTTTTTCAGATTATCTGTCTCATAGCATAACATGTAAAAACATTTTTAATAAGATCTTCATACTGCAGCTTTTATTAAATATATTATATTTATGAATAGCTAATTATTATGAACATTATGAAAGATGTTTACATGTAGCACCCAACATAGAGGCTTTAAATTTGGCTGCCATACATATAAAAACAAAACAAAAAATCATAATCCTGTCTGGGAATGCGACCAAATAAACCCCCAAACATACATTTAGATGCATTATTATCTTTTTGTTGATAAATCCATTAAGTCATCCCAGGGCATGTGCAGCGACAGGCTTACAGAGACATGCTGTAAAAACCAGCTACCTATCAAGCTGACATCACATTCATCTCTGATTGAATATCACTCAGATGACCCCTTTCTCAGAGCGCAGGGCCGCCGCACAGCCCTAAAAAGCAGCTGCAGCAGTGGGAGTGTGTGGGATTAGGGCCTTAGCTTTGCTCAGATGGAGCATTTCCATGACAGAGAGCTGCGGCGCGGCTTTAAGCCCGCCCTGTTTATGCTTTTTGGAGGATAGGCCGGATTCCCTCCTGTGACAGATGGCCTTTCAGCCACAAAGTGCAGTGTTTAGACTCAGCTTGCTTTGGGGCAAGAAAGCAAATCTCCGATGACACAGCATTCAGCAAACAACTCCCAATTGCAGAGGTGGAGGCCGCAGGGAACTGGGTGACCCACTGAGCATGTAACCAAATAACCAGAGAAGCTCCTCAGCTTCTGCTAAATCTGGCAGCAAAGGGGAGGCAAAACAAGGGACACCAGAGATAATGACGGGGCTTAGAAACCAAAGAAGTGGTTGGCTGGAGGATACATGACATGGCTCAGTTTAGATTCAGCACAGTCCAATCTGGAGCTTGTGCTTACTGCAGACTGAATGCCCCCGACTAAATCAATACGCCCTGAAAAAAAGGGCAGATTTGGCTCAGCTTTTAATTAAGAGGATTGTTAAATTTGGTCAGTTGAAGTGTAAAGAGATTTCTTTATAGGCAGGCAGGGCAAAGCGGCAGATTTTGCATCACAGGGTAAACAGTGAGTGAAAAGGACCAGCTGCTGGAGAGAATTAGCCAAGTCTCATCTGATCCAACATAAACCCTGTGCTGCTTACTCTTAGAGAAAAATCATGCCTGACCCAGTCTGACCCCTGCATACAAAGCCAGAGAGGCCCTGGAGGCAGCGAATTAATTGCAACCCACCAGGCCTAACACACCATATCTTAGCAGCAATGAGGTGTTGGGTCAGATGTGTTTCAGGAAAGACAGGAGGGAAATCTGAAAGTATCCTATCATAAAACAAACACTGGTGAAGCCATTTTCAGCTGAGTTAAAATCATCATTTTAGGAGCTTTTAGCTCCCAGAAGTCTGAGGAAATTAGATCCATAACCCAATTCTGACTTACTTTAACGAAAAGAGGAAAATAAATGGCATTCAAAGTCTCTGGACCACCTGGAAACATCAGCTTTCAGCACCAGAAGCTACACAGCAGGAAGGAGAGAGGACCTTACCCAGTACAGAGGTGTCGTTCTGTCCCTCAGATTAACTGATGAGGAATTACTGACACAAACTGCTGCTGAACTGGCTGAGAGGCCAATGGGAAGCAAGATGGCTGCCAGTTCTGGTCCAGTTACTGGGTTACTGAGTGGACCCTCACTTTAAAGACAAAAAAAGTCAATAAATGATAAAAACAGATTTTCCAAGAGAGTCTTGGCCAAGAAGCAGCAACAAATGCAGCACAAAAAAATCACAAACAGAAGGAAATGCATAGAAAATCATTTAAAATACGTTTTTTCTGACAACGTCCTGAATCAAGTATCATTACGCTCCTAAAAAACTGGAATCTGTCAAACATTGTAATCAAGAAGATAAAGATAATGTAAAACCTGACGCAGACATTTATTGCAACCTCTCCAATTTATGTTGAGTCGATCTAAAGTCCGCAAACAACAAGGTCAAATACAAAATGCTTCTGTCCGCCACATTAAGAATCTTTTTGTTCACCAGACAGACTCTGGAGAAGCAACGATTGGGACATACATTCAGGCGCTGACACTCTCTGACATGCAGGTGAGAGTGCATGGTTAGCTGAATAGCTTAAGGAAAACAAGCAACTCTAAGCACCGGAGGAAAACTGCCCAGAGCTGTCCTCTTCTCTCCATCAGCCAGGCTGGAAAAACCTCATCCCCTCACATCTCCTCCTGTTGGAATTCATTTAGAGTGTGGCCGTTATTTACTATGTTTACCCTGCCTGCTCGCTTTTCAAGCCCACACTGTTGGAGCAACTTAAATTGGCCTCTCGCACCATATAGATTTCCCATCACGGGCCAGCATCTAAAGAAGACACAAGGAGGAGAGGAGGGAAGTGGAGCAGCGGCTCATTCCCCGGTCGGATCGCTCACCCCATTGTCCTCCTCAAATAAAATACATACTCAGATTAATAGGCCCAATAACGCTGGCCGATGGCTCATTGTAGAGGAGAGGAGAAGCTCATCATTCCAGTCGCTCAGCTGCCAGCTCTTGCTTTCTAACAGGGAGAATTATTCCAAGTCAAATTATTTGTAAACCAACAAATTAAGCCGACATCACTGGAGCTGAAAACCCAAACTGGGTGGATTAGAGGCCAGGCAGATTTAAAGCTGCCAGGCAGACGTTTCAGGAAAATCAATCAAACCCACTTCAGATATAGTAAGCAACCTATAAACAATGTGGTTTATTTTGCTATTTTATTGCAAATCTGTATTTTATCGAGACAAACTCTTCCCACTCAGGAAATATCTTCCAAGTGTGCTTTCCTTCTCTGACATCACATGAGGCATAAGATCGTTGTTCTTTTAAATACATTTATATATTCTTCCTGTTGTTTCCACTTTGACAATAATTTCACTATTTGGTTTCTTTGCTATCCCAACAGTGTTTTCTGCACAACACGTCCACAGAAATGTCCTGGAGGCAGGCTCCACCTGCCCCTCCTGTTTGCCCCTCCATGCATGGGGCAACAGTGCAACAACAGTGCAGTCACTCTGCATTCTGATGGAGAAATTCTGTTTAGCTAACGTAGTCAGGGTTCAGAGAGCAACTAGTCCTATCAGGGAAGTCCATGTGCCTCTTGTGATGTCATCAACCCCAACTCACAGGAGAAGCAGCTGTTTATTTCTTCAGAGTTGTTGCATCTTTAAAAACTTGCAGTGGGAATCAGTAATTGGTTACCCAGCTGTGTTTTTATTGTTTCTGTGAATTTGGGACAGAAAAAAGAAAAAGCCGTGATATCTTTAACAAAGTTGATGGAGGCGTCTTCCTGAACGAGGCCGGTAATCTGATGGTCTCCCATCGGAAACAGAAATGTCATGTTCAGGGACATCTGACGTCAGCGGATCAATGACTCCTGACAAGGAATTTTAAAACATGCTATCTGTCTGACTGCTGCTGGCAGTAAACTGAAGATTAACCTTTAGATCCCTGCTGGTCCTGAGAAGCCCCCTGAAGGGCGGCTTTGCTGTTTGCTAATCAAAAAAAGTTGCTTTTTCAATACCATAAGAAGAGGGAAGGGCTTAGTGGCTCTGCAGTCGGGCCTTGAAGTTATTGACTTCTTTCCCCTTCCAATATGAGCATCATAAATGTAAAAGATGAACACGCTACAGCCAAGTATTATATATCACTTGCACAGTTCCAGATATGCGTACAAGACACAGCTGGTTTATTAAAAATAAACACCATATATTATCTCTGTGCTGCAGCACAAATGTAATAATTCCTGTTGCTGTGAATAGAAATAGAGAAACGTAATCACATGACAAGAGAGCAACCAGGGTGTTGTTGGGCTAGCCGGCTCGGCTCGCTGCATAGCTGGCTCCTTTGTGTGCCACACAGACACAAGAGCTGCTTTTCTTCTCCACAAGCATGATCCTCTTTCACCCTGATACCTTTCAGCCAGGAGCCAAGGTTTTCAATAGCGGTGACCTCTGTGGCCCCTGTGGCCTCCAAGCCTCCAGCTGTTCGTCCTTCCAGTCCGCAGCATTGTCCACAACCTCTGGTTTGCAGAGGCAGGGCGACCAGCGCCCCTCTGGGCGGAAGAATTGACCCCCAGGGGGCAAAGCTGCAGCACGGCAGGCATAGAGCCAGAGTTCCCACATGAGCGCTGGAGCATGACAAGAAGGTGGGAGAAAGAAGGGCCGGCCAGAGGAACTGGTTGTGTGAGGCGTTAGAGGAGGGAAGGAAATATAAATGAGGATAAAGATGCACAGAGTCACGTTTTCACTTCCAATACGATACAGATTTCTGTAACGGCTGAGATCGATCCGATACAGAAAAACAGCTGGATTGTCTTTAAATGTTTATTTTTTTAAAACCCAAACATAAATGTTCTGATTACAAATACAGCACACTTTAATACACAAATAGCTTCACAAGATCAAATATAAAAAAACAACTTTAAAATGTTCAATCAGTGCAATTAGGAGTAAAACAGCCGATGTGCAGAATTAAAACAGTTTAAACTAATGCACAAAGTTATGGTTTTTATCAATATAAGAATGAGGACAAGATTTAAATATTAAATAGAAATACTGTGTACAGTTATTTAATTTGCAGTTTGATTCTTTAATTGTTATCGTTTTAACTGACATTTTGTTTAAGTAAAGGAAAAAGCTAAAAGGTGAAGGAGTGAGGTTTTATTAGTGATTATTTCTATTTTCCTTTTCAGAAAAGGAACTGATGAAAAACAGGTAGAAGAGATATCTCAAAGATTTATTCATTTATGTTATTGATTTATCCAATTCTGCTTTGTTGTCTTTCCATCTGACTATTTTGTTCTTGTGAAGCTCTGAAAAAACCCTAAACTAAACTTAAAATAAATAACAGAAATACTCTGACAATGTTGGTCAAACATGTAAACAAATCTTCTTCCAAATGGTTCAGAGCACCAAGCATAGAACTAGGCTGAATAGATCTGCTCTTATGGATCAGGCACATTGCCACCAATAACTAATCTAGAATATTTTTCAATATTGGGACCGATACAGATATTAATATATCGGCTTGGTGCATCTGCAGATGGAGAGTCGGTGAAGAGAGATAAATGAGGGTGAAATGAAGAGGTGCAGGTGTACAGCCAGATGATGAGAGCGTTGTCACGGCGATAAGATGGTGTTGCACTGAACCAGAAGAGCTTCGCCTTCTGCATGGCTGGCGCCGATGACAGGACAGGATTCCCTCAGCTCCGCCGCTAACTGGATGAAACCTCCAACCGCTCCGTTCCTCCAGCCTGAGTCCGTCCTGCTATCAGTCATTTTCTCACTTTTCCTCCCACTATGCTGTTTTTTTTCTTTCTGTTGCTTTAATAAGACGACAGCGTACACTGTAAAAACACAAAATCCTCTGGTTTAGTTTCTGCAGCAAATATGAGACAGAACTTACCTTCAAGTAACTTTTCAGTAAGATATACGAGTTTGTTTTAGGCCAATAATTCCTTAATATTGGTAAAAAGTTCTAGTTCTATTGGCAGATTATTTCACTTATAACATGGGGAAATGTCTTGTAATGGAACTAAAACTTTTTTTTAATCAATATTAAGGAATTATTAACCTAAAACAAACTTCTACATTTTGCTGAGATGTTCCTTTGCAGTTTTGTCTGATTTCAAGTGTTCTGAATTATTTTCATAACTGAACCAACTGAACCAGCCTGGGAAGCTTTCAAGTCAAGTCAAGTTTATTTGTATTTCACATTTGAAAAACAAGGCAGTTCAAAGTGTTTCACATCATAAAAACATCATGCAGTCATTACACAAACATTACATTTGGTCAGATTTCATCAAAATCATCAAGCAAACGCATCAGATATGTTGACCAGTGTGAGAGGCAGCTCTAAACAGGTGAGCTTTCAGCCCTGATTTAAAGGACCTCAGTGTTTCAGCAGCTTTTCAGTTTTCTGGAAGTTTATTCCAGATTTGCGATGCATAGAAGCTGAAGGTTTGTTTTGTATACCTGTGATAAATCACAGGCTCCAGGCCTTTTTCTCATTAGAGTAGCCAAAGAAGGACAATGGCAACTTGAGAATGGTTCGAAAATGCTTCTAATTTGATCATGGGGTGTGTGGGCGCGTGTGTGTGCGTGAGTGTGTGTTTGTGAGGGTGTGAGGAGGGGCTTTGTGCACTCGTGCAGGGAGAGTGGATGGAAATCGCCTCTGTACAGGATGAAAGCCTCGGAGGACGATCCATTGACTATGAAATGTGATGATCCTGCTTCACCCTCTGACACCGGGAGAGTTCAGCTTAACATTGCCCTGGGCACTAAACCTTGGATTCTGCTGTGTGAAGACTTCAGAGTGTGTTCATAATCAGGCGTGCCGCTCTCTCTCTCTCTCTCTCTCTCTCTCTATCTCTCTCTCTCTCCCTCTCTCTCTCCCTCCCTCTCTTTTTGACATATAAAACACCTGCCTCATTCTTCATCTCCTTACATTGTACTCGCAACATTTTAAAATTGCATTCTGTCTGTCACACACTCCGTAAGGAGATGGATGACTCATGGAAGTTCTGAAGGTTTATTTCCATATATTTTCGCTCATAACTGAATGATTCACTGGCTTTCTCTGTGACTGTGAGTGTATTTGAACGGGAAGATTTGTGTGAAATTATGCTTTGCATGTTGCTGTTAAGTCAAAGAGAAGTGTTTATGCAAGTGTGTGTTTCTGTATCCCAACACAAGCCCCTGGTTGGGTGACGAGTTGTTGGCACGGTTGTGGTACCCTGCTGGGACCAACCCTGCCCAAGCAGCCTGGTGGAGGGGACAAGCTGTGGCATGTATGCACACACACACACACACACACACACACGCACACGTACACGCGTGTGCACACACACACACACGCACACACACACACTCTGTGCATATCCAGGAACACACATAGAGCAGCTGCTCCTTCTGCAGCTGCTGCTGTCACCCAATGCGCAGCTCCCTGATCCACAGGACGATGGGAGGAGAAGAAAAAACAGAAAATAAAAGGGAGGGGAAAGCGAGAGAGACGGAAAAGTGGGAAGAGGGTTAGAATAAGGGAAGGAGAGAAAGCTGAAAAAATAAACAGAGGATATGAGGAAGGGATGAGGAAGAAGAAGGTAATGGAAATAAATTTCTAAGGAGGTTCAACTGGAGGAAGATTTAAAGCAATACACACACAGATAATCAGCCTCCACTCCAATCTACACCTGTTACTGATAGAAAGTCTTAAATTAGAGGTAGAAATATTTTGAACTGAAGTTTTGATGCTAAATACATTTATCAAACAATGACATTGGCTGCTACAGTTTTCACTCTGACCTGATCTGATTGCTGTTCATGTAGAACAACACGGCATAGAAAGCAGGTGAAACATCAGTCATTACATGTTATAATGTTAAAGAAAATTATTGAGTTTATAATCAAGCTATCAAGTTTATTTGTATAGGACATTTCAGCAACACAGCAGTTCAAATGCTTTACATAAAAACATCTTAAACATGTCATACAGCTGTGAAAACCCGTAACAGAAATTACATTTAGTTCAAATCCTAAAAACATATCAAATATGTTGGTAAATGTTTGATTTCTAAAGCATGAGATGAAATATTTTAATGATTTACCAGATTTACCACATGAGCATATTTTATCAGCCAAATCAACGGGTCATATCAAAACAGAGAGGAAACATGCTAATGCTAGCCTGAAATCTTAGCAACCTGTTCTGCATGAAAACATCATCAGCAGAAACAAAACTTCAGTTAAAGACACTCAAGCCCACAAAGAACTTCATGAATGGCTCACAGAGGCTCATGTCATGATTCTGGTTGTCAGAATGTCGACTAACAGAACCTAAAATCCAAAGTCCGTTCGTTTGATACCAGAAGAGGAATGTCGAGAAGCTCTGGAGAGCATCTCCTACCCTTTGGATAAAAGTGTTTCACAATGAATAAACATAAAAATAACTACAGACTATGACTGTATGAGTTGGGACAAATATTTAATAATTAATAAAAGGAATGAACTTACAAACTGGAGATGGTATGAAGGAAAAAGGCAGCAAGAAATGAAATGATTAGCCAGAGGATCTGATGATGAGATGATGGGAGGGTGATTACAGGTCAGACTGTTTAACAGAATGAAATCAACTGGAAGGCAGGAAACTAGAAACAACTGGGGGCGAAGAGCTGAATAAACACTACAGGAGAAACAAGAAACAGGGAAACAATAAGTGACCAGGAATCCAGGAATACACTGAAATATGGAACAAGAACCTTAAAACTCAAAATGAAAACAACAAAATGAGGCATTAAGTGTTCCTGTAAGTCATTACGTTTATACTGGCAGGTGAATGACTCAGAAACTCATCGTCTTTGGTTATTGCTAACTGTTGAACAGGGTATTTTCCAGTCAAGTAACTATGCTACCTTCAGTTATAAAATGCTGTATATATCAAACATAACGTGCAATAACTTGCAATTTAACACCTTGAAAATGTCTCATAATAATGTAGTATATTAATATTGCAACAGGAACTAACAAACTGCATCTGCTGCAAAAACTCCTTGTCAGTCCAACGCTCAGCAGAACGGATGTCAATGGACGCCATGAAGAAAAGTTCACATGAAGACGTGCTGACAGGGCGTGTTGGAGAGGGAAGTTCTTAAAGAGACAGACGCCTAATTCAAGGTGACAGATGTGGCTACAATGATTGTTTTTCATACAGCATTTTCAAATCAACTGATGGATACTTGATTGTAATAATGACACTATGTGCCTGCAAAATACGGCAATACTGCCCCTTTAAGAGACTCAGCTCTGACTCAGCCCAACACACTGGTGTCATGTGATCAGAGGAAACCATTTTGATTGGCTAAAAGCTGCTCAACTTGATCTAGTGCTGATTGCTTTGGCTTGAGTCATTACAAGGTCACCATATTTGTTGGCGAATTATTTCTGTAATAAAACTGTTGAAGAAGAATTTTTGTAGGTAAAATGTTTGCTGGCAAATATAAAATAAAAAAAATCATACATAATTGCAAAGGCTAAGTATCCATTGTGTAAAATAAGTGTAATGAATCTATATGTCTTCCATATCGGGCTGCTAAGGCTCTAAAGCAGATGAAGAGGAGGCAGCCACAGGGCAGGGAGGCACATCAAACTGTCAAATTACCAAAGTAATTAGTTAATTAACAACAAGGGCCTGCAGCTGAAGTCTAATATAGACCTTCTCCAGAACAAGCGGACCTTGAAGGCTACCCCAAGCCAAACAATAGACTAGCTTAGCATCTCGGTCTTTGTCAGTGTGAGGGAGACACTCAGTGTTCACAGATCCCACAAGCATAAATCTGTTAATTTAGAATGAATTCATCCTGCTGTACGGGTTCGGATCGCTTGGTTCACAATCACACAAAGATAGTGGATGTATTAACTTTCTGTGAGGTTATTTACCCCACAGCATGCTGCATGTTTCACAGCATCCAATGGAGAACAACAAAACATTTCTCATGGAGTTTGATGGAATGCAAAATCTGAAATTTGCAGCAAACTGAAGAAGAAGAACAAGAAGAAGAAGAGAGGGAGCTGATAGAGTCTGCCCCGCATCGCTTCATAGCCACAGGCAGTTGCACAGCACAGGAGAAATGTGCTTACATCATCACATGCTGTCCCGGCGTCCTGCAGAGGGCACTGCGAACAGATGAAACGCAGAGCGAAGGAGGCAGCCAGCCGGCCAGGAGGAGCTCACACAGGCACTCCCACGCAGCTTGGATATCTGACATTCTTGGCAGCCTCTCTGAGAGGTCAGTGGTAAAATATTCGAGCAGAGCTAACCTTCAAGAGGGACCATGTTCTAGCAAGCTGAGACCAGAGGCTTAATTCATCACTAATTAAAGTCTACATGCGGTACAAGGATAAATCTTTCTCAGTGAGTCTCAGACTCAAGTATCCGAACTAACAGTCCTCTGATTTGGACAAGATATTTTCCAAGTAAGGCAGTGGGTGATGTGAAGGCAAGGGGAGCACTTTGTTGAATTATGTTATGGCTGTAATTCTGCAAAAATGGAATACAGCAATCAGACTTTATATGCAGTTATCTCTAAATGAGCTTATTTGATCCCAACAGTGTGTGTGAATGTGAAAGTCTTCTACTGGATCATTTTTCTATTGAGTTAATATGTTAGTTATCAACAGATTATCATCATGAAATGGCTTAAAAAAACTAGAAGTAAAGATGTAAAAGTTTATGCAAATAGTTTAACAAATTTATCAACTTAAAACAGAGAACAGATGGATTTCATCTGCAGTTCATGATCAGAAAAAGATCCCAGAAAATCTCAGAAAATCTTTATATTCAAACATCCAAACAGTGGGAATAAATGTGCTGTCAGGCAGCACTGGGCTGCAGCTGCTTTGGCTTCATTAGGCTCTGATTGGTTGATACATGAATGCTTAAAGCTAAGGGTCTAACTTATAAACATGTGTACAAAGTGGATAGAAACCTTAGCCGAGCCCAGAGGAAGAACAATGGATTTGTTGGTTAAAACCTTATGAGGTAGTACAGTTATCCAATGTAATAACAACAAAACTTTAAATCTGAATCTCCAAATTGAAAGAAAAATCACAATAAGAATGCAGAAAGCTCTGATTGTCAAAAGTATCTTATTTTTACTATTAGTTAGAATAAGACGAGGAATGGCTGACTGGATATGTGTGATTAGTTCAAAGGAGAAACTTCTCTAATGACAGCCCATTTACTGCTAATTGGTTATAAAGATTTTTACAGGGAGCATGTGTTTCCATTTAATCAACCTTTTTTTCAGAGAAGGCCTTACTTATTTAGGCAAAAGAACAATATCATAAGAGTCTTTGACTTGATGTAAACATTTGATCAATTTGATAAACGGCCCTGAACAAAATATGCATTAAAAGCAAATTTCTAGAAAAAAATGGAATGAATACAATGTTTGCACACATGCAAATGGAAAACAGTCGTAACGCTTCAGCGTCGTGGAAAATCTAAACATCTTTTCACAATTTTGCTGTTTTGGAACCAAGACTTTGTTTGCAATTACTTAGATGGAAATCTTCTTGTTTTTTTCTAAGTCAACAGATTGAAATGTGACGCAGCTGTTTTTTTATTTTTTTTTCAGTGCATCTCATTGAGATCAACAAGCTCAAGCTGTAATTTTCTGGCTGTTACCAGGATCACGCAGCAGATGCCCCGGCTGGAGAGGACCGGTGTGAACTCAGTGGCACTGCATCTCCTCCTGGTTCCTCTTCATCGCCGCTGCAGCAGCATCTCTGCATCTGAGGCCAGCGAGTGCAGAGGAACAGAGCCTTCATGGCTTCCAGAGGCGTGAGTAGCCAGCTGTAGCGCCGTTTGGGATGCTGATTGGAAGTGAGTGTTGAGCGCTCAGGACAATTATGGAATCATTACTACCACCACACCGCAGGCATAATATGAACACTGTGCCATTTGTCAAGTAGCCGCAGCTTTCTAATCAAGCTCGCATGTGTTTGCGTGTTACTTTTAGTGTGATGGAGAATACACGCACATGTGCCTGAGCCTGATAGCCTTGGCATGTTGGCAGAGGAAGTGGAATGTTTCTCAGTATGTGTGTGCACATGTTTGTCAGAGGCTGGGGATGAGTCAAAGCCCTGCCCAGTGTTTTCTGCATGTTTATTTGCCTACATTTGTGATGGCATCCGAAGCGCAGCACTTGGATAAGAGTGTGTGTTTGTGTTTGTGTTTGTGTGTGTGTGCATTATTGGAGAGCAAGGAATGCCCTGCCTGTGTGCAACTGTCTAAACATGTCCCTGTCAGCTGTCTCTGTGCTCCCTTCATGGAAACATAACTGAACATGAGTTATTTGTTATTTTCACCACACCCAGAAGGATCAGCTCATATTGGTGCTGAGGAGGGAAGGAGGGGGGGTGAGGATGACCTCTGTGACCTCTTTCAGCCTGTAAGGCCTACCAGCTAATGCTCCTCTGAGATGATTATAAGGAGGATGATTGGAGGACAGGGACAAAATGCCACACATTCCTTGACTTTCTTGTTATGAATATTGAGAACTGATTGGGACCAATACAATCTGATCCTTTTGAATGACTCTGTGGTCTGAATGATAGAACTGGAGTTGGTTAGTGGGAGCCGTTCTTTATTTTTTACAACTCTGCTTGCTTCTAATGCTCTGCACACACTGCAGTAGCTCTTATTATTCTGTTTAATTAAAAAATACATTTATTTAATTGGCGAATAATTGAAATGGAAGGACTGAATGTTTGAATGCATTCTCATCGCTCACCGTTTGTTTTTGTCACACGTCGCGATGCGTTCCCTGATGTCTAACTGTTGTTGCTCTTTGGTTAATGCTTATAGTTAATGTTGTTTACTGTTACTGCTTTGCTTTAGCTGTTATATTTAATTGTGCAGAAGAAAATGTTTGTTTCTGCCAAAGCAGCTCAAGCAACTTTACTTTTTTCCTCTAGTTTCTTACTTTTTCCTTTCATTTTGTGTTTGTGGAAAGGCATATTAGTAATATGACTAATATCTTAGTCATATTGGAAATATGACTAAGATATTATTAGTACAAACAACACTTGTTGAAAAAAACTACAGGGATATTTGACATTTACATATTGAAGTAGCATATTTTATGAAAATAGAAACTTTATTTTTTGTATGAACATACTGTGGGTATTTACTTAAGATGATGAGTCAACTTTATTTGTGAACTTCACCCACAAAAACAACTAAAAGAACTATGCTACTAGCGAAGTTTCAACATTTCTTTATCATTTCCATAGTTTAAAACAAAAGTGGTTAAAGATTAGGGTGATGGCCAGGATGCTTTCCAGTCTTTAAGACAATAAATCATCAAAATGCAAGAAGAAACATGCAAAAGCTCTAATGGGAAACTTCTTGACTAAATTTTAAATCTAAATCTGTCTAAGGTCTGAAATAGTTGTACATGGTTAAGAAACGGTTTGTTTATGGGTTCAAAATGGAAGTAGGGTTCAGCGACACAAGCAGGCCATTGTTTCCAGTCAGAGGTGTGTCCAGCGCTCCAGGTGGTCTGAAACACGTTTATCTGCTTTAGTTTGGTGGTCTGTACATGATAGGACCACCCACTGACCTGACCTGACTCCCCTCACGCAGCAGAGGTACCTTCACATCTCCTGGTTAAAAATAAACTCCTTGTTTGACGTTGGGATGATTGATCAGTAGATATCAGAGCCCAGCGTGTGAGCGAGTTTTCTCTGCAGTAGGCAGTTTATGTTGATCTGTTTTGAACCTGATTGTGTCCTCAGGTCAGGGCGTTATGCAGTGACTCATGTAAATCACAGAAAGCCTCTCTTCATGGGAAACGACCAATCAGTGCAAGGCAGCAACAAGCAGGATAATGAAGGTTTAAGGAGATGTTGATTTGAGTTTTTGTAGTTCTGGTTGTTTGCCATCAATCATGACCATGAGTTAAACTGAACCCACTATCAAACAGTTTCATTCCCACTTTGACTGTATTTTGTATTTTCTGTTTTTTTCATTATCCTTTGGTGTTTGGGTTTTATTGTGTATTTTGATCATTTTCTTCCTGATGTTTGATCAGCCTAAACTTATTCAGTTAATTTTTCTGTGTTCATTATTGTTACAATGCCCTTCATCAACCCACTATTAGTTCATTTCTTCATGCTTAGTTTCTTATTTTAGTTGGTTTTTGTGTTCAGTTCTTTGCACATTTGGATCGATTTTATTTTTTTCTATCTGTGTTAGTCTTTTTCCCTTGGTTTGTACATCTTTTTTGAGTTTTAGTTCAGCTACCTCTGTGTTAATTAGTGTCTCCTTGCTTTCCTTCTGCCACAGCTGCACCACATCTGTTCTGTAGTTTTTCCATTTCCACCCCGGCCTCTGTAATTAAGCTCCTCATTGTCGGTCGCTCCTTGCCAGACTCTTTGCGAATCTTTCTATAGTTTTATGACTTGAATGGATATTATCTACTAGTAGGAGTGAAACTTTGTCATATTGCATTAGAGGGAACTGTGCCAAACAGGAATTAAAAACTAAATTAAATGAAAATCAAATGTAATTAAAAGATTTCAGATGATAGCATACAATCAGGCTAAACTGAGTGATTTTAATGCTCACTATGATTTCATCACTCAGGTTGGGTTTAATGCCAGATGAATAACCATCCTTGTTTCTAACTGAATCATCAAATCCTTTATAAAACCAGGTCTCTGTTCTTCCTTTCAGTATTAAACTCACAGTTATGCAGAAACGGCACATCGCCTGCCCTTGAGTAATCCCTGTTTGACATCGCTAACCAAGATCTCTGCAGACAAAAACAAGCTATTACTGTATGTCAAAAGAGTTCAAAGATACATCCACATTGAAACTGGAGAGGGGACTGCAGGGTCTGACAGCCATCTGCACTGATAAGGCAGCAAAAAGCATGAAGCATTCAGAGAAAAGAAGTTTCTTCTTAGCGTCAGCTCTGATGAATATATTTAACATCCACTTCTCTTGTTGTGTTCAAGAACTATGAAGAGCTAGAGAGAAGAAAGTGGGAAAAGAATGGAAAATACATGGGAGGAGTAAAGGATAGACTAAAGTAAAAAAAAAACAGATTGTTCCTCAGTGGGAAAAGCTGGCAAGGAGTTCACACTGGGTAAACATTTTCATCGCAAAGCCTGTGGAGCGATTGATACCCTGGACAAATCAAACTGTTTCACAGTTTGCCTGCATAAAACACAAATACCATCAGCTTCAAAAACCCTGGTCTTCCTGGAGCATATGGGCTGGGCTCTGCTCCTCTGGGTTTACAGAATCGAATCGATCAGAAAAACATAATTTCAAAGGATTCCAAAAACCATGAGGTCTTTCTCTCTCTCAGACATTAAGAAAACAGACTTGAGCATAGACAGCCCTGCAGACACTTGTGGCTGTGGAGTCCCCAAAGGCCCGGATGGTCTCGTCTTTTTACTATCAAAACTAGCAGCACAAACAGTGCATCAGTCTATTTCTATCAGAAAGACGCAGAGACTAAAGGAAACGGAGTGAAAATGGTGCAGGACTTCATCAGACAGAGACAGTGATTGGAGAATAGATGAGAAAGAATGAAGGCTTTTGACTCTGAACACGGACGATGGATAACATGTGTGCATCGGTTCTGCTGACCAAGCCTGCAGCAGCTCACTGCTGCGAAGCTGCAACATGTGTTTAGGCTATCAGAGCCATTAAAGTCCCATTACATAGTGCAACAACAGGGATCATAAGTCTTTCAGACATTCTTTGAACTATTTATCATGTAAATTTGCCGTGGAAGATGCATTTACATGTGTATAGAGATGCACAATGACTTAATCTCTGTTTTTATTGAATGTGCAGTGCAGAACTTTTGACATTAATGTTGAAATGCTTCACTTGGAGGGATAAAGTGAATTACCTTTCTCCGAAACACGGATGCCTCACATTTACATGAAAAAAAAGAAGAAGAAGAAGAGGTCATTTGTTGCTCATACCTTTGGTAAACCGGTGAAGTCAGTAGTTCAGCGCTGTATTCCTTACAGTGGAGACAAATGGTGCTCTGACCTGTGGGGAAGGAATGCCAACTCTCATCACAGCTGCAAACTGAGGCCGAGAGCCTGCGCTGACCGTGGGGTCAAAGGTCAGAGAAGATGTGACTCGATCCCACACAATCAATACACACGAGGTCCTAGCCTTTGGCGAGTCTGCTCTAAACGGAGCAGAGCGACTGGAAAAAACAGTGAAGAGAAAACCTCCAAGAGACGGGAAGCCACGAGAGAATAGAAAATGTGTTTTACAGAATCTAAGCAAGAATGTGTGAATAAAGAGAAAATGAAGAGGAAATAAACAGATTAAATAATTAATTCAACTTTTAATTTTCTTTAAAGAGGCAGTATGATGCAAAATAGACTTAGAGTTTTGCATCATGTTATAATGTTTTAATGTTTTTCCCTCATGAGAAACAAACCTGGAGTGTCGCTTTGATTCTTTCATACATGTTTGAGAAATCCTTTAATCTCCATGGCAACCAGTCAGCTTTTCAAAACAGCTGGGTGGATCTAGCCCTGTCTGGACGGTGCATTCTCCTCCTCACATGTGACTCCACCGCTCAGCTCCTTCAGACTAGCCAGCAGCAATTAGCAAACACCTGGTGGAACTGCACGGCTGCTAAGTTCATTAAATGATCTACTTCTCAGAGCAATGCTGGTAAAAACGTTGCTAAAGCATCGATGGAGGAGCCATGTTGAGATGACTTTCTGAAGGCGGAGCTTCAAAAAGAGCAGGACTTTCTTAAAGAGACAGAGGCCCAATTTCAAGGCGTTAAATTACAAAGTTAAATTTCTTTCAAGTCATGCTGGATATATGGCATTTTTATGACAAATGAAGATAATCTGGTTATTTGATGATGCTATAAAATGGCACTGTGTGCTGGGAACATACATAATACTGGCCCTTTAAGACAACAGAACCAGGAGAGACACTTTGACTATGGGAGGAGAGAGAGAAGACATTTCTTCTATTGAAGACATAAAACATATACAAAATCAATTAAAATATATAAATATATAAGTAAGACAACAGTGAAGTAATAAAAATACAAAAAAGTTTCAAACATTATACGCCTTATTATAAGTTTTAAGTAATGATTTAAAAGAAGACGATCTTTATAAGAGCAGATTTGTAACAACTGTGATACATTCATGCAAATATAAGAAACATTCATAAGCACCAAAGCCTAATAATTAAAATTACTGCATGCAAAATGGAGCATTTTCTAGGTTTTCCCAGTAATCGGTACTTCCTGTGCACTTTCCTAGCAGGCATTAGACAAGGTAACTCTCTCCACTGAAGCCAAATGCAGCTAGCTAACTAAACAGATAATGAGCAATTTTTGGTATGGAACGTGGAAGGCAGAGCGATTTAATTACAGCCTCTGGACACAAAGGCCTGTAAATAACCCAGCCATTTCACTAATGTCTTCATTAGATTCCCGTTCCATCAGCTGGATACAAAAACATTTTGGTTCTGCTTCAACACTGATATAAATTCATCAGACTGAACCAATCACAGGAAGACATTTTGCAGTAAAAATCAAACTGTAAATTTGGGCCGCGGCTGTAAATGTTCCACAATGAACGACGGAGCAGCAAACACAAAAGCCTCTGCATTCGTCCATTTTAACACCTAATAAAGCGGTGACATATTTATTCCATGCATGCTCGCACGTCCTTCAAAAAGGGTAAAGACTAAACATGTTGAAATGATTCATTTGCCTGGTCATTTTCCTGCTTCGCTCTGGTTTTTTACTGCGAGTTCCAGAACGCAGCATTGTTTGGCATCGCTTCAGCCTGATGGTTTTTATCTCACAGTGGGGAATGAACTCAAAATTACCTGTTGCCCATAGCTGCCTTCCTCACAAAACAAACACACGCCACTGTAAAGCCTGGCTGTAAACCGCCAGTGAAACAGCATGCTAAATATCCCACCTCTGAAGGGGCAATTTGCTAAAGCTTGTAATTCACTTAAGAAGGAACTTATAAACAACTTTATTTTATCCACAAGTTGCAACCTTTTAATGCGGAGGCATTCAAACTTGATCAGAATTAAAATTAGTTCTTTTGGGAGGCATGCAGAGTGGAGGTCAAAAGGTTAAGCTTCAGGTATATGTGAGTCAGGGGGTGTGCACGGCTCTGCTTCTTATTCCTGTCTGCCTTAATGGAATCTATAGGGGGCTTGTGTTAAACACAGCAGGGTACGTTTAGGAGTGGGAGAATGAGGCCTGGAGTTCCACTTTAGGCTTCATATAATGACTAACAAGCCCAGCCCCACTTCGTCTGCAGACCCAACATGCCACCTCCTTCCTTCCCGCTCCTCTTCTGCAGGCTGCACCCCGAAAGCCCCCTCATTCAGGTTCACTATATGAGGAACTTCTCTTTCTGCTCTGCCAGATTGGAGGAGTTTCGGCCAAACAGAGGGAATTTTTTACACGTTTGGGAGGAGGGGGCAGCGTTGGGTGCGGTTTTAAAATTTGAGCTGCTTCTCATAGTATTCAGGAAAATTCTTCAGAAAAGCACAAAACTTTTAACAAAATGCTGCGTTATCAGAGTTATTTGTTAGTTTAGTTTGAAGTCTATTGAATCTGCTGAACGTGACATCATCAATGTTTAGTCATTGGTTATTTAATATTGTAAAATCCCAGGGCAACGTCATAATTTAAAAGGACATAAAGCCACAAAAATCTCGCATCTCATTGTTTTCAAAGCAGGTTTTAATAGTTTTGGGCTTTTCATTATAATTTAGTTTTATTTTGTTGTGACTTTGTCTAATTCAGTTGGTTTGCTGTTAGTTTTCATCTCCTAAATGTTGTTTAGTTACTATTAGTTATAGAAATAGTTTTTTTTTTCATACTTTGGTTAAATTTTAGGTGCAGGAATCAAAAATATCAAAGTGTTGTGATTATGTTTACATTGATTGGGTAATAAATAGTCTACAGAAGATTTCATTTTCAAAAGATTTATTCAGTTATTGTTGAACGACCAGCTTTTGCTGTCGCCATGTTGTTGACCAACTGAACTCAGCCTGGAGGAAAACGGAAAGCCATAATCCATTGACAGTAAACAGATTCTGAGGGGGAAAATAAATCTGACAAACTAAAACTTAGAGTTATAAACATGAAAACAAAGGATATTATATATATAATTTGAAATGTTTTAGTTTTATAAACACTATATAGTTTTTCTTCGGTAATGATTTTATTTATGTCAATTAACGGAAATGTTTTCTCGATTTTTGTATTTATTTCATTAGTTTTATTTAACTATAATAACTTTGTTTTTTTAGGTTTTATGTTGCTTTTGGGCTGGAAACTGTCAGTCAAACATGGCAACTCTGGCTGATTGCTCCCTCACTCCGGCTGGGGGAGAAGCGGGTCGTTCTCAGAAGTCCGGCCGATCCCCCGCTGCTTTATGGGAAGCATTGTGATCTCAGGATCTCCCAGGGGGATCAGCGTTTATGAGGGGCCGATATCGCTGCTGATCTGATCTTCTTCTCTTTCTCGGGTTTTCATCAAAACTTTTTTTGCCCCTCGCCACGTGAAGCCCTGGCAGAAATGTGAGGCTGCGTCCATGAAAAGGACATCATATGTGAAGGCCGAGACGCTGATTGGAAAGTGGTTAGTTGAGAGAGGGGCTGAGCTTCTTGTGAACTCGACTACATGAAAGGAGAGAAACTCTTAATCTCCACCAACTCTTACTTCAAACAGCTCAGCCAATATTTAAAAGCCATCCCTGTCCAACACACATAGCTATTATGGTTATGGTTATTTTAGTTAGCAGAATAAATCATAAATGTGCCCTTGGTGAGCTTCAGTCATTTTAAAGGAGAATTATATGATCTAAAGTTTGATTTTATTTCATTTAGCAGCTAAAGAACTACTGATCTCTGTTCACAGAAGCTTTTTATTATCAGAAATAATCAGCATAATATGAAACTTCCTTCAGAATGTCAAATTTTTATATCAAATATTAATGTAAAGCAGAGTTTATAAGACCATGTGTAGTCTGTGGCTGAAACTTTATGAAGGCAGTCTTTTCTATGCCACTGACTGATCGTTTTATTGTTATTATCTACGTCTCCTCCGAAGTGGGAAGATTTGTTTCATAATTAGACCAACAGAATACCTGAAAACTGAAATTTCTTGCCCTTTTTGTTTATTACTGAACTAAAATGCTAAATGTCAGTGTAGCCATTAAACCGATTCATAGAGTAATAAAATGTCAATAAAGTCTTTACAGTATCTGAGATAAAATCACATGCTGTTCATGTCTAAAGTAAAAGTGTAACAGAGTCAGCTAAATACGGGGCTCAGGCTTTATTTAAAAAAAGCTTTTTTCTCAGTATAAGATGATAAATTTATCATCTGATTGGTTGATCTGCAAGCACAAACACTTTGACCAATCACCTTTAACTTTACCAAACGTCATAATAAATTATCTCTTACTGAAACATTTCCTATAAAAGTCAGTGTGGAACCAATCGGATATCAGAGGTGACTTAACAAGTCAAATTAGTCACGTTTAGTTGATGGAAATGGTAAAACTCAAACTGAATGTCCTCCTTTTTACAGAAAAGTTTTTCACTTTCCTTCTCCAAACAGAGATAATGTGATAAAAGGGAAACAGAAACTCATTTTCTGAATAAGTTCTGATGTGATGAACTTTCCCAGTTCAACCCTCCGACTCATTTTCCTGAGGCAACTTCTACTTCCAACATTTGACACATTCATGCTTTGCCTGATGTGGCTGTATTTCACCTCACAGCAGTAGACAGAAACAATATTAGCTTTTCTTTCTTTCTTTAACTGTTCGCTCAAACTTTGCATGACATTTGCATGGAAACAGATGGCGACAGTTTCATGTTGGAAGAAACACAAAACCTATGAAGTAAAAAAAATCATCTTTAATCATTTTTGTCTTTGACATTTGGTGAAATACTGTGTAGTATGCTCGACTGCCTTAGCTCTTACTCCACCAAATGAAATTACTTTATGTAATTTTTAATAATAAATCTAAGAGAATGAAAATCACTCGTGGGGTTCCTCAAAGCTCAGTTCTCAGGCCAGTTTTTTTTTTTACATCTATATGTTCCTTTTAACTCAGCTTGTTGATAAAACAAGTCAAATCTCAGCTGTGGCAGCTTTGATCCACAGAACCAGAGTCTTTGCTCATGATGTGAGAAATCAGCCTGAACATTATTATTAAATCAACCAACAACCATTTTGAAAATATGAGCAGAACAAAGTGTTTTCTATCAAAACCTGACAGGAAAAAACTGGTGCATGTTTTTATTTTTATGTAGAAGTTAAACTGTGTTTATAGATCTCATATCATGGCTGTCCTTAAGTTATGGTTGTGTTTTAATGTGATCTGTTAATTTGACCAGTTCTATGAATATAAACAATGCCTGACAAACAAACGTGGCTTTAATAATTTATTTAATGAACAATTTGTTTAAGATGGTCTCTATGGAATCTGATTTTTTACTTAATTTGCTGTTTGACATCGTGAATGAGTGAAACGACACCTACTTGCTGTGTTGTGTTTCAGTATCCTTCTGGATAACTGCAGAATGCACAAGTTATTGTAAACTGATAGGGAGGGCTTATGTGGGGAAATCCCACCGGCACGGCGAGCGTTTACTGGTAAACCAAAACACAATGCCAATAATCTCTGTGTCATTAGGAGTGATTTTCCCCCACTCAACCTAATGTGATGACAGAGATAAAACCATGTTGGTCTAACTGTACATGGGAGACTGAGAGAGGCCATTACCCAGACTAATGATGGGAGCACTGACATGACGCGACTTATAAAGGTATGTTGGAATGACAACATGGTGGCAGCAGAGTGATTAGCCTTCCAGCAGAAAGAGGAGGTCTGCCGCTGAATGTCCGCTGAGAACTTTAATGCTTTCGAAAGTTGAATTTTAAAGAGTCAGGAGCAAAGCTGCCAACGGAGGAACGCTTGACAACACTAAGGTTTCACCCTTGCTTGATTTTCTTGTAGGCTAATTTAATGGGGTCATATAAATCATCATGAATCCCAGCACAATGTGCAGAAAAAGAGCTCTTGGACAGCACTTTCACAAAGATAGCTTTTAGCACAGCAATCAGCGCTTAGCGACATGAAGGGGTGCCGTTCGGGTCATGTATTCATTTTAGAAACAAGAGGAAAGTTGTCACATGCACCAGAGAGAGGAGCCTGCTGCTGTAATTACAGATAACCCTGCTATCGGCGGAGATAGAGAGGCTTCTGCTGCAGACCTGCAGGAGAAACTCCAGGCTTTTCAGGGCCTTGTTAAACATGTTGTCGATGTTTTGACAAGTTTCTGTTAAAAACAGTCAGACAGAGAGACTCTGGGGTTTGTTGGTTTGTTGCTGTGTTTAAGCAGATTAACAGCTTCCTGCAATATTCACTTTGTTCAGTGGTTTATATTTGTATTCAACTTCTGAGTCAATATTTTGTAGAAACATATTTTCCTGCAGCTACAATAGTTAAAAAGTTGTGTCAGTACTTTTGAGGTCTTGTGACAGATTCTCAATTGGATTTAGGTCTAGACTTTGACTAGGCCAGGGGTGTCCAAACTTGAAAGAAGAAAAAGAAAAGAACAAAAATCAAGCCAATAAAGTGATCAGATTTTGGGGGATTATTTTTCAAAAGAAATGTTAATCTTTGTCCAAAGGATTTTGCACATTTGCTGTTTTAAAAGAAAGACATCTAATTTCAAATTCTTTTGGGCTCAATTGGACAAATTTATTCTCAGTAATCAGAACAGGATCTGTGTCATTTTCTTTCTAAACGTTTGCTATATTTAGCCAAGTTTAATAAATTACATAGAAGCTGATTTGGGTGCAGCAAAGTCGTTTTCTTCAGTAAAATTCTCTTTGTAAATATTATTCTATATTATACAAGTTTGATTATAAAAGGAAGAATCATCTCAGAGATGAATAAGAGTTTGAGTTGAAACAAGTGAAGAAGTCCAGCTTTACTGAATCAGTCATGGCTGTTTTTATCTGGAAGACTGGGAATCTACACAAACAGCCCCACAGCATGATGCTGCCACCATCCTGTTTCACCGTGAGGATGGGGAATGTGCTGTCAAAACTAATTCAGCCAATGTGTTTCCATCTCTGCTTTAGCTCATAAAATCTTTCTCAGAAAAGTTGAAATCCTTTTTTCCGAGTGAAAAACAATATTTTAAGAAGTTACTATCTGGGTGTGAATTTAGCTGCTTCATTAATGCTTTTATTCATCAAACTATGCATGAAAACATGGCTGTTACTTTGCATGCAGTCTGGAAACATTTTTGTCAGATGTAAGCAGATCACCTTCTAATGTTTGCTGTGTTTCCTCCACAGCTTCTTTCAAACTGCAGACAGGATGGTTTCTTCCAACAACGGCTTTTTCTTGTTACTCTCCTATAAAGAGCAGATTTACGCAGTGCTGGCTAATAGGTGTCCTCTCCACAGAGTTTTACAGCAGAGCTGTAGATCTCTGCAGCTCCTTTCAGAGTTACAGCTGAACACTTGGCTGCTCCTCTGATTAATGCTCTCCTTGCCCAGCTCGTCAGTTCAGGTGGACGTTCATGTCTGCAGTCGGTCCGTCCTCTCTTCATGTTCAGATGATAGACTGAGCCGAGAACAGAGATTGGGACGTGGCTTTAGAAACTAACCCTGCTTAAAAATTCTCCACAGATTTCTCTCCTTGGTCTTCGTGGTGCTGATCGTCTTCTGACAAACTGCTGGACCAAAACCAGCTGCACTGTGATGACTTCTGCTCCTGTTTCCATGGGGTTTTATTTAGGGGTATCCCAACAAACGGGGCTGCTGAACTGCTTTTTTCTTCACAGGAATCACAGTTTTACCGGTAAAAATCATGAAAACGTCTAAGCAGAAGAGTGACTGCTTTTAGGAGGCAGTGTGTATTTAAAATCGACATGTCAGAACAAACATCTGAAGACATGAGGCTTGAGCTCGCTGCATGCCGGCTGCATGTCAAAGTGTAGCGTAATAAAACCGGAATGAGCCACTGCCACCCCACGGAGCTGCAGTCGCTTAATGTTTCATAAACGTCATTTGGAGGTAATTCAGTAAGCCCCCTCATGAAAAAGAGATGAAATACAGATTGCCACTGGGTATATTAACACCTGTCACATCAAGCCAATATCACATTGCATTGTTGTAGTTATGGGGCTTTCTATTATTTTGTCAACTCCCAAAACGTCACCTTGCCCTCTCAGTCTGTAATTACCTCATCAAATAAAGGATAAAAAAAAAAAAAAACTAAAATGGGATTTGTGGAAGCGCAGGCAGTGGAAGAGAATAAAAATTTCAAAAACGGAGAAACCTATCATCACATCAAACATGTGAGACGTGTGACGGTTAGAAGTTAGGGGAGCAAAGCCTTGGGGGCATACAATCAATATTACATTTTCCATCGCCACCTTCATAGCTATTGTAAATGGCTTGTGTCAAAAATAATAACAGGTTGTATCAGGAACCTTGGGTTTGCAATTTGGCTCTTTGTGCTTGGAGGCCCCATTTCTGCTCTGCACCGCTTGGTGTTAATGGCGCCTCAGTGGCAGAAAGTGTTGGCACCACTCCTCCCTTCTCTTATTTTTTCCTCATCCTAATCTCTTCACACATGACAGTTGCATGAAATGTGCAGAGAATGTGCACATGTAAAAGCAAATTCTTACTGCTAAAGATAATTAGCCCTTTGTGCAGGTTTCAGCTCTCAGCCGGTGGAACGGTATTATTAGCAGGGCGTGAGAGATTAAATCTGGTCTCACTTCTGTTGTCATAGCACTCAAAGCAGCAATAAGCAAGATGATATGCAGTAATATGCACACTGGAGGGACAAACTCCTCTTCACTGGAATCAGAGCTACTTCTGCTCAGAGAGGCGTACTTATCTAAATTCCTCTTTTTTTAAAGATGGCTTGATTTCTTTTTTTTCATCCAGATATTTTCTCGTGTGTTGATCATTCACTTTCAGTTCACACAAATGAAAGTCTAGAAAATCTGCTCAAGTCTCAAAAATCCCAAATAGATGTTTTCCTCCTGCAACCAGCAGATGGTTTCAAATACAAAAACTATTCCAGCGGTCCTTTTCTATTCAGTACTTCAGTAAGTACTTACTTACTGAAGTACTGAAGCTTCAGTTTATTATACTGGGATGATAATTGGTTGATGTGATTTACCAATTCATTGCTATAGTGATGCATTTAGACAGTTTAAAACCTACTGTGTGTTTTCTGCCCAAAGCCTTTCTGTTGATAATCTGCAATAAATCAACAACGTCCAATTTCATTTTCATATTACCAAGGTTCTTAGTTAAATAGCTGGTTGCACTTGATTTATTTAGGAGTGTTAGAGTAAAGAGGGCTGATTTTTTTCAGATTTTTTTTTAGGCACTACTTTGTTTCAGTTTATCTGATCAAATCCACATAAACACACTGAAGTTTGTTGTGTACAGTAAAAATATATCAAATAAATTAAAGGGTATGAATACTTTTGCAAGCACCACTAGTTTCAGTAAAGATGCCAGTGTAGTTATATCAGCTGTAAGCAAAGATCCTGTGACTAATCTTCCCCGATCGGCCTGGTGGCTGACTTTTCTTTTCTTAGCTTCCTGCAGACTCTCTTTCATTCTCGTGGCTCTTTCTGTTCGGGGCTTTAAACCTGATTTCTCCTTATCCGAGGAGGAATCTGCAGGAAGTCAGAGTCCCTGCTTGACTCAGCTAATTGTGCTTGTGTTTGTGTGTGTTCATGTCTGTGTTTTGTGAAGAAGGAGGCGAGTTGAGCGTGTGCCAGCTGCTGCAAGATGCAGCAGAGCACGTCAGGACAAGAGAGGCAGACACGAACAAAACCAACAGACAACAGCAGCATCACACAAACAAACAACCAGAGCTGCAACAAAGAGGGCAGAGGTGACATGTAACCCCGCTGTCATCTGTAAACATCTTGTCAAACGGGCATGAATGAAATTCTGAAACATAGAGATGTGAAGGAAACATTTATGAAGCAACGTCCAGTTTCTCCTTTGGCTTTTTAATAGTGAGCAGAAATGCTCAGACCTGCTCCAGCTGGAGGTTCGCTCCGTCGTTTTGCAATATGAGATACGGCTCCAAAGGTCGGCTGAAGGAGATGACCTTCCCTGAATGAAAGCTGGCCCTTTATTTGCAGGCCTCAGAGAGCGTTGTCTACGGAAGTGAGTGGGTGGTCTGCTGCTCGGTTTATACACCTCCCTCTCCACAACCAGCTCAAATTAACATCTTTTTAATGGCTGCTGTGTCCACTGGCTGTTGTAAATCAAGAGAGGAGTTTTAACCTGCAGGACTCGGTGGGGGTTGGCGCTGAGGGCAGGGCTGCTGCGGCTCAGTCTGTAAAACACCCTGGAGAACAAAATGCTTCAGATTTCTAAAGGTCACCCATTGAATTTTGAGTCATTTTAGGCTTAGGTTAAGTCTCAGTCTCAGTCTTTAAAATAGAATGAAGGCAAACAAATAATGTCGGCTTCCATCCATCTTCCATACCTGCTTAATCCCCGTCTGCTCAGAGGGGCTGCTGCTCTCCTCCAGCAGCCACTGGGTGAAAGGTGGGGTTGGTTTAACGCAGACAGGCAGCCAGTCCGTCCCTGGACAGGCGACTAGCCATAACTACACCTGATTATCCTACAGAGAGCCTGTGCATGCCACAGGAAGAGCATGGAAACTCCACCCTGAAACCCTGGTTAGGAATTAAAACATCTGTTTATCCACAAATGCAATATAAAAATAATAATCATACTTTCCAGTCTGCTTTCGGTCAAACCGACACACTCAGACTGTGTCATTTTGCTGCATCTCAGTAGCTGCTTTTCTGTTACTAATGTGCATAAAACATTAAAATCCTGCTAACATTAAAAACATGTTGCCTTTCCTACTAAATAAGAAACACCATTAAAATCACAAATAATCACATGACTCCTGTTTCCATTGCAGTTTATTTGTTTGTTGTTCTAGTTTAGCCACATCCCAATGTTTTCAAGTCCATCCTCAATTGGATTCAGTATTTACTTTGACTAGACCAATCCCAGACCTTCCCTTTGCTTTTGGAGCCGTTCAGGTCTGGGCTTGCTGTTTGCTTCGGATCATTGTTGTGCTTCATGACCCAAATGTGTTGAGTCACAAACTGATGGCCTGACATTCGTCTTCAGGAGTTTCTGCCTGAGAGGACAAATTCATGGTTTCATCAGTTTCATTAAACGCTCTGAGTCCAGAAGCAGCCAGGCGGCCCAGACCGTGTTCGACGGAAGGTGTGATGCTCTTCTTCTGTTTGCTCTGTGTCGGATTCAAGCTGGATGGGTTTTGATGTGGTGTTGGAATAATTCAGGGAGGCAGAACACGTCTGCAGTTGTTCACCACTGTTCCATGGATAATGGTTCCCACAGCCTTAGAAACGGCTTTGTAACCCTTTCCAGAGCTCCACGTTTTTTGTTTCACATCTGTTCTTGAATTTCTGCAGATTGGGGCATAATTTTGTACTTTTTGACAGTTCATTAAATAAAGTCTCACTGTTGGATTTCTATTTTTGAAGGATATTGTGCATAAAATACTCTCTTCCTACAAGGGAACCACTGAGCCTCCTGTTGATGCCGCCGACGCTGCCGTCATTTATACAAAGTAGAATTTATTGGCAAAAATAAAAAATCAGCAAAAGAGTAAAATGCTGAGAGAGTTCTTCTGGGTTGTTGTTTCTACTGGATTTTAGTAGTTTATTCTCATTTAATTGACCAAAAAGATCCATACCTGACCTACTGCTGCTGTATCTGCCAGGAGCAAAGTTTTATTGAATATTTTAAAGGCAAATGTAGATAACATTACAATTTGATGAAAGATTAAAGCCAAAACAGTAACAGCAAAAATACAGCTGACTTTACACAGTAAGATGATGGAGGTCGTGATTGAAAAACATTTTTTAAACCATCAGTTCTCATCCGTCGCTGCTTCATCAGTGTTGAGATTTTTTCCAAATTTGCTTCCATAGAGTGAGAAACATGGCCTTGACCTTATGCTATCATAAAACATTGTTTCCACCCCAGTCTCATAATTCTCCATCCACATGTAGTGCGGCTGCAGTGAGGTTATCGATTATGCTCCTGCAAATATGGTGAGGTAAGGTACGGCACTTAGGAACCGCTGCACAAATCCATCCTAAATCACAAAAATGTAGAAGTGCTAGTTATTGGCAGGACTGTCGCTCTTTGGAAGGGTGAGTACTTGTGCATTCACTCAGTGTTTAATCAATGGATAAAACTGTCTATCCATTCAAGTATTGATGTTTCCTATGACAGCTGCTTATCCACGTGGAGCAGGGAGACACCAGAGGCCTTTCAATCATCGGCCAGCTGCAGGAGGACAGCGGAGAGCCGGCGAGGTGATTCTCACTGCATGCTCAGTTATGCCACTGCCACAATGCGAGGTAAATCAGAGGAGTCAATCACTGTACACACACACACACACACACACACACACACACACACACACACAGGGTGTGAGAGCACGGCTTGGTCATTCCCTTTTAGTGGCAGTTAATCAATATTGCTCCACTCCTTCTGATCTGCAGCCTCTGACCAACAACAATAACTAACAATGGGATGATTGCAGCGACCATAATGGAGCCCATTCTTATCTCGCCGGCCAGAGGAGGAGGGCTCGCTCTGAGGGCCTCCGCCGTCTGAAACGCTCGTCTGCATGTGCACACAAACGGGTACAGGAAGGACTCAATGCTGCATCATCATGCAGAACGTCCACTCACCTTATTAATGTCATGTTTAGACGCGTATCGACCTCGCTGCAGAGCTGATCAATCTGTGGTCGGGAAATACAGTCAAGCAGAGTTGATTTCTGAGGTACATGAGTTTTATACATGAGGAAACGATGTTTACGTCAGCTGGGATGGAGTTTACTACCGAGCTTTCAGCTCTGTTTGGTGACACGTTTAGACTATTTTTGAGGTGAAAGAGCAAAACAAAGTAGTGCATAACTGTGAAGTGGAGTTAAGCTGAACATTGATCTAAAAACTTTTCTAACTGCCTATTTTAAAAGTTCAAATTTACCTTAATATTCATTATATGAACATTTTGCTACGGCCACAGAAGTTAGCATCCATGGCTTAACGTTACGTCTGTTTCTGAGGCTACAGCCAATCAGCAGCAGTGAATCTGAATGGTGTTTCTGGATTGGATGGTATGCACATGCCAGCCAATAGCCTGTCAAGTAGCATTATGCTAAGTACTTTAGCTTTCCAAACTGTCCTTTTTTCAGAATATTTCAGATATGCTCTAGGAAAAAAAGTCACAGAAAAGTTCATGAATGGGTAAATCCACAAATACTAAACTGGTAATAATCCAGTTTACTTCAGCTGTTTTCAGAAGTCCTCAATCTGTTACCCCTAAATAAAATCCACAGCTTGTCCTGTAACAGGAGTCAAGCCCAGGACCTTCTTGCTGCTACCAAATATTTTCTAATTTTCTCATGAATGTAAATGTCTTTATGCTTCTGTCTTTTAGCTGCTAACATGATGATGAAATCCTGTAACCATTCCACCAGCATCACTTAACATTTCATGAGTAATATTGCTGCTTAATCTCTGCGATGCTGTGAAAGATCTCTGAGAGGATGGCAGCATAATGAAGGCACACATCTCCTCACTCAGCATCTCCGATATTAATATTTCCATCCTGTAATAACTAAAAGCCATTTCATTACTCATTAATCAGCATCTGAAGCTTTTCAGTACACACAGAAATATGATCCTATGATTTCACAGGAGGAGCAACGTCTAATGTGACAACAGCTGGCAGGGTAATGAAATGCCTCGCACATGTTGTCTGTCAAGGTACCTTTCATGAGCGGCAAAGCAGCAGAATGGGCAAAATGATGAAGTGGCCTAATTCCAAGCTCTGGGATACAGACGTTGCATCAATGCAGTGTGTCTTCCAGGCCTTTGTGACAATCGATACTTAAAACAACAGCAAGAAAATATGTGGAATCAGCACCTTTGGAATAAAATGGCCTCAAAATTGATTTGCAGAAAGTTCATTCAAGCATTCAAAGGGATTTAAAGTGTGCACAACGTCGCCGGGCTTATTACTCATCAAAGTCATATCAACCTGTGGGTACGGGGGCTCCAAGGTATATTAAAGTGAATAAGTGGTAAATAAGACAAGTCAGCATAAAACAGAACATTCTGAACTAGTCGAAGCTTTTACTCTGATTTATGCCTGTGGTCATCTGTGTGAGAATTTGTTGTGTAGGTTCATACGTGTTTGCGTTTTCTATGTGTGTTTAAATCAATGGTCATCCCCCTGATGCATGATGGCCTCATAAATCACTATTTGTTGATCACTTGTCAGGAGGCAGGGGCCTTATGGCGTTCTCCTAATTATTCCAGCTCACAGCTTCGGCGGATGAATAAGGACGGGAATGCCAAAGCAAATCAAGGCAGCACACTTCGCAGAAATACGGCCGTAAAGGTAGTTCTGGTTTGAACGTGGGAGGCAGGGGGAGGGGATGGATGCGAGTCTCAGGCCACTGGAGGAGGAATGGGGCCTGAGTGTTTCTGCTTGGGTTAGGGTCGAGCAAGTTGAATTCTGGGGTTCACTGAAGTGAGAAATCCACAGTATAAAATATCAGTCACGCAATTTCAATGTCCCAGGGAACCCTGTCACGGCAGGAGCAAACCGCTTGCCTGATTGGCAGAGCAAAGAACCAAATAAATCTATTCCTGTGACATTTAACCATCTATTTAAAACTATTATCAACACTTGTTATAGCCCGGTTCTTCTCTCTGTAATCCTGGGCTGTTTTTCTGAGCTAAAAGGAAACGTGCAAAGGCATCAGTTTTTAAGCAAGGAAGTGTGCAATGACAAATCCTGTCAAATGGTTGGGCTAAGTGGTCAGAGTGTAGTATTGGCTTTCAGTGTCATTAACTTTCCAGCAGTAAGCATGTTTCTGTCACCACTGACCAAATTGCTTTAAAGGTCCAGCAATTACACGGCTGAGGCTGAAGCTTCAAAGCTGAGCAGAGTGTCTACAGTGAGTCGCAACAGGATTATTAGAGATGTTATGTGAAGGCAACTTCCATCTTACTCTCATATTTGGAGAAGAATTACTGCATTTTTCTGTGTCAGCCAACTGATCCACAGGTTAATTAGTGGATTACACTTTATAATTACCAAATCTGCAACATGGAGTTGAAACATTCATTTAATAACACAGGTTATCTTCCACTATGCTACTTTTCTTTTAGATTTCGTGTCTCTGCAGGCATGGAGAGTTAAAATGTGTTAGCTTCAGGCTTTAACAGGGTTTAGCATGTTTCGGTCCAGCTGAGCTCTCAGGGTCGATGCAGCCGCTGCTTTTTCATATATATGATGTTTTCAGCATGATGTGTGTTTTGAAAATAAACGAGCAGAAATCTTTTCATCTTATCGCTGTGGTGCAGAGTTTGAGCGGACCATCACAGCTGATGCTTCTGGTGTTGAAAAATCAATTTTTGCCAGCAGTTGGGAGCAAATGTTTACTCATATACTGATTTTATTTTTAACATATGCAGTGCATAAAGTATTCATACACAACATTTCTCTGACATTAAATCTTTGAGTTTCAGTGATGCAAAATATGCAGTGATTGCTTTTATTCGCACATGAAACTATTAACAGCATGAGAGCTTTAATATAGATGCAGAAAATAATATTTGATATAACTGATATTTCTATTTAACTTGTATTACCCCCGTATTTTACATATTTATCCTTAACATCTGTACGATGTGAGTGAAATTCCTTGTTTTTTTGCACTCAATCTTGGCACATAAAGTTGATTCTGATTCTAATATTTGAATATTAGGTGAAAACATTTGTTAAAAAGACAGTAACCATTTTTAAAACAGCTTTCATGCCAAATAAAGGAAACACAGCCACATAACTCTTTTTGGTTTTAGGTTCATGCTGCTGCTGCTGCATTTGTTGATGTGATCAATAACTGCATGTTATTTACACACATTAATCTCCTCTTTATCAGAAGCTTCTCAAAACCTCCAGTTTAAATTAAAAAAACTGTGGGAAATGCTAATTTATATGCATAGTCAGCATGCTAACTACTATTAGCTATATGAGCTAGTTAGTAGCTAATTTCAAGCACTTTTGCAACATCATGTTGTTTGTGATATTTTAATGAGATGCCAACCACCAGCTAATAAACTGGCTTCATTTCAGGTTCACTGAGCTTTTGCTGGGAAGCCATGATGAATTTTCCACTTGGTACGAGGCAGAGATCTGAACTTACAACTTGAGAATTTAGACTTGTGATTAAAAACAAACAAAAGCTTCAGGCTTGAGTTATTTCTGCAGTGCTAAAGGATAAAAATCTTTTTTGTGTCTTTTGATTTGATTTCTCAGTTTTATGTCACAATAAACTGATAAACTCCAGTTCCTGTTTTACTACGAATGCCTGCTAGTGTTGGATGCCAGGAACACTCAGTACTTTATCTGGTGTGTGTCACAGCAGTGTTCATGTGAAGGAAAGGCCCAGTCAAAGCCCAGAATCAAATCCAGTTTAGAATCTGTGGAAATACTGGACAGTTAAAATCTTCTTTAAATTAAAATACCTGAAAATGAACATCTGGTTGGTGCATGTAGAGACTAGAGGTGGTAGAGTTAAAAAAATTACACTCAAGTAAGAATAGAACTCCTTCATATTTTTATGTAAGTAAAAGTACAAAGTAGCCGTTCAAGAAATGAGTCCAGTCAGAATAGAAACATATTTGGTAAAAATACGACTCAGGAACTGATCAAAGCATCAATCATTTAATATGTGAAAATGACATCATCATACAGACCAAAATATAAAGTCATGTGGAAACTTGACTCGGTGCCTGCAGAAGCTTTGAAAAGTCTTCCTGCTGGTTGCAGAGCTGCAGCTTCTCCTCAGAGGAGATGTTGATTTTATTGATCACCTCCAACAGAGACCTGCTGTTCCTGAACACACTGAAGGTTTTTCCCAGAGTCGAGGTTCTGCATCCTGTCGTTGCTGCTGCAGCTCCACAGCATCCTGGTTGACCTACATTTCTCTCCAACAACATATTTCTGAATGTCCCTTCATAAATCATATCACCAGAGAATGTTGATTCATTTTGTCATCCGGCAGATGTCAGAAATACACAGACGTGTCCGTACTGCTGCAAAGCCAAAGCAATTTCACAAACTCGGTGTCACAACAGGGCACGCTCTCCATCGCAGCTGCTGCTGCTGCTTTCCATGGATGGCTCTGTATGTAAACATGCAGCAGGATGCCGTCATCCAGGTCAGAGGTTTTATGTGGGTCCACATGCAGGAAATTTATGATTTAACAATCTGAGTCCATTTCTGACTTCAGTTTGTGTGCAGACGTCATTCTGGAATTGTTCTAAGCCACAATAACACGACGCACAGCTTTACTCAGACATGTTTCACAAAGCTGATCATCCAAATGCTATACATAATGGATGGATGGAAATAGAAATATATTTATTATCCTTCAGAGGGAAAGTAAAGATGGATAGATGGTGCCTCTTTCATCTCCCCAAGTTGGTGCACAACTTCACACAGACACACACTCAGCCCCGCCCCTCTCATTCAATCACTGCAAGAAAGGGGAGGGGCCTAAAAACAAACCCTAAACACAAACATGACAATAAGAGTGCATCCTTAACGAAAACATATCTATGAATGTATGGATTAACAGTATACAGTGAATACATAACCCTTTAAATTGCCATTAAATTCATTCAGTGAGATCAGCACCTTCAGTTTTGTTTGCAGTTGATTAAAGAAAAACACACAACAGATTCCCTGTTAAGACGTTAGCGGCTTGTTTTGTCACGTCCAGCATCATGGAGCTCCGTTCTGTTCTGGAGAAGTTGGCACAAAGCAAACAAAACCACAGTGATGGAAAGACAAACTGAAAATCTCACAGTACATTTACATGGATTAAACCCTGGTTTATTAAAAACAGTGTAAACTTATGACATGCAGGGCACTGGATGATTAGCATATTTAGAAATATAGCAGATTTGTTTTAGGTATGAACTGTTTATGCACTTTAATGAATGCTGTTGAGCAATTTCCCTTTCCTGGTGTTTAACAAGAGCAGTGAAAATAATTAGGGTTTGTGGTTGTGGGCGGGGCTTGCTGCGCTGAAAGCTGTTTCTGCTCCTCTGGTTGGACAGCGCCGTTAAAACCTACATGCAGTTAATGGACTTTTTGGCAGGAGTTGTCATGTTATAGAGACAATCCTGGGAGAACATTAATGTGTCTGAGTGTCTCTCTGCTAATCACTGAGGTTAAGCATCCAACTGACAATTATTTGATGTTTCTATTTCAGAGAAATATGCATTACTTTACCAGAAAGTCCAAATAATTTCAAAGAATGAAGCTGCAAATGCCATCAAAGTTTTCTAAAACTACTGACACAGAAAACACACTGCGTGCAGTTTGGTGGTGAAAGTTGTAATCATGATTTACAAACATATGAATCTCAGTTACAGTGAATAATAATTCCTTGTGTCTCTTTGAATAAATAAGACATGAATAACTCAATAACTGAAACACGGTGGAGGCACCGTCAGGCTCGTGGGTTGTCTTTCTGGAACTGAACTATTTCATAAACGGCCCTACAAATCCATCAGTTCAGTTTTATTTTTTAGAATCTCAGTTCAGACAAATGTAAAAATCAACATTAGAACGACTTCTTCCAAATGGCCTAACCAAAGTAAAAAGCATCATTTGTGGTGAAGAAACCTGTCAAGAAGAGCTGAGTTGGCAAATATTGACACTCCTCAAAATGGCTGCTGTTGAATCAAATCTGCTTTAAGGGTAAAACAGAAACACGTCTATAAAGTCTTAATAGAAGTGTAACAATAAAAAAGTCAGAATCACAATTCTTCAATTATTTAAAGTTTTAAATAACATTTAAACTCTCCTGCAGGTAGAAGGTCTGCCTTTAACCAAGTTCAAAAAGTCACAAAAGTTTAGCTTCTCTGCACCGCAGAGAAAACTGACCTTTGACCTGACATTTAGGAAGACCAAACGCTGAACTCTGGTGAGCTTAGCAAGAATGAAACTGCAGATTTGATTTGTGGTTTCATTTGAAGAGGATATATGTGTTGCTTTATCTTCTTGTGTCATAAATCTTATTTTAAAAATATATATTAGAAAAATGTTGTCATAGTTGGTAAGAATCTGTAGATTCTTAGAGCAGAATGATGATCAGATCAAGTTGCTGCAGCTTTTCTATTTGTAATATTTTGCATTCTTCAGTTGAAAATGTGAATTTTAACAAGGGTGCGTTAACTTTTCTAAAATGTTTATTACAAACCAACATGCTTCGATTGGACTGAAGGTGAATTCCAGCAGGTCGGTGGTTGAGTCCGTCCTGAAGAGGCTGCATGCAGGAGGCAGCGATAGCGATCACTGCAGTCTCAGGCCCAGCAGTAAGCAAGCCATGCTTCCTGTTCGGCTCCCTGGAGGATTCTGTCTGCTAATTATTTACTGAAGCCACAAAAAGGATCAAATGGGACCCAGTATGGAATAAAGAGGGGGTACCCTGATGGGGCACGCTGGGTTACCAGGCAAGAGGGGGAGGGGAGCAGGACAGGCAGGAAACTTGAGGTGTATAATGGTGGAAGTAAAGTGGAGGAGTGTAGTTCACTGGTGAGTCAGGAAAGGTGGGGCCACTGGAGGACACGGCGGTATTAGATTTCAGATGCATATGAATGACCAACTGCTGGCTTTGCTCTAGCTTTAGGGGGAAATTGCATTGGCTATCCTTCAGCTGCAGTTCAGAATCTGGATGACTGCTTGTCTTAATCCCCGGGTGGGGAGGCAGGGGGTCATGAATGTCTGTTGTTTGTATCATTAAAGTGAAGAGTTCCAGAAGACTACCTTTCTTTCTTTTTTTTTTTTTCTTTTTTTTGTGGGGGTTGGTTTCAAAGCTCCCTGCATGCTCCATAATTAGAAACATTACCCTCATGTGACTGGCTTCAGATCTGCAAGGAGTTAAAATTATGTTCAGTTTCTTTAAAGTGGATTTGCTTCATTGACCTAAGAACAACTAAAAGGTACATACAGTGGAGGCTGGCCAAACAAAAACACAACTCTGAGCTTGAAATAGGTGGGGGAGGGGCAGGCTGCTGCTTTAACACAGTGGGTTTGAAATACAAGCAGGGAAAAACACCATTGAACCTAGACATCCCTCAGGTTTTAGAGCATTTGAAAACTAACTAGTGAAGCTGCATGCAGCACCTCATCACATCCTGTAGATTTTAATGTGATTCTAACAGGCAGGATGTGCAGCTTTGGGTATTTTGAATGATCAAAAATCCTAAAAGTGCTGAGTGTGTTCGTGTTCAGAGAAAACACTTCATAGGAAATCTTGTTAAAACTGCTGAGGTTTTGTCGGACTGAATGGAGAGATTTCTTTTTTATGTCATGCCACCGATTCTCATTTGGACATGGACTAGGCCATTTGCCTCTGCAGTCACACTGATGTAGCACAGTTCCAGAAAACAGAGTTGGAAAAGTCAGGATTTCATAATCCCTCTTTCAAACATCGATTTAAGCCTTAGCTTTAATTTCTGAAAGCAAACGGCACTTTTAATTTGTTCAGTTTCATTTTAGATGAAATCTTACATGTGTATCTTGTAAAATAAGTTTCCACCACAGATTGTTGACGTGAGAAGCGGCCATATTGCAAGTTGCAACTGGAGGAAATCAGAGTTTGTCCCACTTTCTGAGTAGAAAATGCACCTTTGTGGGCATTCAAGGTGAAGTTCTGATCCAAATGGAGCGCGCCACAGCAATATGCCTTAACATTGTAGCTCTGGCTGTTTGTTTAGGCTGGTTGTCCTGTGGGAAGGTGAACCTCCATCCTTCTGTCAAGTCTTCTATAACCTCTAAAAGCTCCCAGAGTTTAGCTCCATTAACATAGATAAGAAAAATAAAAAAATTCATCAATCAAATCAGGGGAAATCCACAAGGATCAGAAGACATGCTGGGGGTAACAATAGGACCTGACTTAACTGAGACATTTGAGCTGCAGAGTTGATTACTCAACAAGGAGCAGGTGGTTGGTTAGAAACTGGGTGCAGCTGTGAGGGAAGCAAAGTAACTGAAGCTGAGCTGAGAAAAGGAGGGAAATTCACAGAGAAACAGAGAGCAGGTTATAAATCCCAAAACAAAGCAAAACTCAAAGACCAAGCAATAAAAAAGACACTTTTATGGCTTTCTTCAAACAACATTTTTATTTTGCCACTCTTCCAAAGAGGCCTCATGCGGTTGTCTTACCATCAGATTCCTCCACTTGAGCTGTGGACGGCTGCAGCTCCTCCAGATCTCCGTCTTGGAAACGCTCTCCTTGCTCAGCCTGTCAGTCATGAAGAACATCTTGGTAAGTTTTCGGTTGGTCTATTTATCATATAATGGGCTGTGGGATTTTGAAGCTTTGGATGTTGTTTTACAACTTAGCTTTGCTTTAAACTTCTCCACAGTGTTCACTCAGCAGGTAAATGTCATCCAAATGTGACGTTTTCACTGCAGTCTGAACGACCCAGTTCCGACCTTTTTCCTCCTATCTGTTCCACTTCCATGTATGGAAGTAATTTGGATGTGTATCCTGCCTGGTCCTGAAGACGCACTGCCCTGAATGTTTTCCATGTTTCTCTGCTTCAGCCACACATGAGTTCAACTGATGACTGATTAACAGGCGTTTACTGAAGGGCAGTCGTCTGCATCCTGAATCAGGAAATCATCTGAAACATGCAGGGCAGCGCGCATCCAGGACCAGGGTTGGGAAACCTTGACGTATATCCGATAGTTTTCATACGTCTGCAGTCTGAACAGTTATGTCACATTTTATCCAACTTTGACATCATTGATGTGAAACATGCGTCATAATTCTGCACCAGAAAAAGGCAGATGTGGCAAATCTGGACATAAACAATGGCTGAAAATTATAATTATGAACTTCTGAAGTGTCTGTGTCATCCCAACCCACCGCTCTCATCTCTGACTGCACATCCAAACAGACTTCTCTTCTGAAACTCAGTCCTGCACAAAAACAATCTGGTTTTAGCAACGGATCAGAATGGAGCGTTGCTGTGTGAACGTCGCCTTCAGCTTCATGATGCTGGTCCAGAAACAGAACAGCTGCATTTACTCTGAGCTTAAATTACACACAGTCAGCCTCTGCATGCTAACTGGTTGCACTGGTCTTTGTTTAAGGACATCAATTTAAAGAGGCTGACTGCAAGTTTAAATCACACTATACTTTTCTTCTGTTTGTTTGTTGAAGATGCTTTAAAATGCTTTGAAATTTATGGTTCTAAACTGAATAAATGTGAAAATGTTCAGTTATTCTGACTTTTTTGCTCTATAATGTAATTTTATAACCTTGCGATACTTTATCAACACACTGGAAGCTTCATGTGTTTTTTATCTTAGAACAGTGTACACATTGTGATTTAATTGGGATGTAAGCAGTTTTTGACCCTTCACTTATAAGTTCCTGCTGCTGTAAAGCTTTAAGTTAAATATGGAGTTCAGAGTCCCAATTAAATCCAAACAAGGTAATGTAAATCCTAAACTGCCTGCAATCAGGCAAACCGGCTTATGTGATTCCACTCTAAACAGAGCTTGATGTCCTGACAAGTTGGCTTAAATTACACTGAAAAGGGAAAAGGCCCCTTTTATTTCCTCCCACTCCCGGAGCGGAGCCAGCCGCGGCTCGCAGAGACACCGAAGGCCCAATCAGCACAACGTCCAAACCCCACTCAGCCTGAAGCAACTCAAACATGCAGTTTGGTTCAGAAAGAGAAGCAACTGAGGTTTTGACTTCAGCGCCAGATAAAGTGCATGAGTGATGTGCGACCTCCAGCAGCTCCTCACAAAAAAATAAGTGACCTTCTCCCGATGAGATCTTCCCACGTGTCAGAAGGGATTCTGCTGGGAGTGATTGAACTGTTTGTTTCCGTGTCGACGGGACAATGGCGCTGCCTGCTTCAGCTGCGCCCGGCGACCTGCTGGGTGTTCTTTCAGCTCCTCCAAACTCTTCTCAGCTCCCTGTTGCTGTCTGTGAAGAAATGGAAGAAAGATCTGGAAACAGCAAACCATGCATCACAGCTACAGGCTTCTCATCCATTACCGCCCGTCTTTTACAGAACAGAACTCGGTTTTGCACACGGGGTGCTTCTCATTGTGTTTATTGCACTTTTCTCCCCTCTTCATTTGCTCTCAGTCATTACGTTCATGCATGTGTGCGTGTCTGCCATGGTGCTAAAACACCATGAGGGAATTAGGGCTTTTGCCACCCCCACCTCTCATAAATGTGAAGGGATAGTAAATATCAGGCAGCAGATGGGGCTGATGCTCCCCCCTCCGCTGGAGGAGAGGGCAGAGCAAATGGAGAGCCATCAACAGCAGCAGGAGTCGCCCCAGGCCAAGACGGGGGAGCAGAGGACACGGGGACCGGACTGCTGCTCCGCCAGACAATTTTAGAGACAAATTCTCCCCATCAGCAAGGGAGCCGCACCCCATTAGGAAGCAGCGCCCATAAGGTCATTCTACCACAGACTTCATACACAGGCATGCCGGTTATAAACGGAGACTTTTCTGATGTAGATTTACAAGACAATAAATAACAATGATGGTCTTCGTAGTTCTTGTTTGGAACAAATGCTGGTTTCATACTGGAACTAAAACCACCTGTCATATTTTACAAAATACATTTTTCAGATTATTTTCAAAAAACCTTCATATTATGTCTGACAAAAAAAAACTGTGATGGAGGAAGGTTTGTATGTTCTGTAGTATCTGGGCTCCTGGAGGTCAGCCTGTGTTTCTGCCTTCAGCTCGTCTTCATCGTTGGTTCTGGAGTCTCATCTTCCTCATGACAACAGTCTCTGTGGTACATCAGCCAAACTCGAGGCCCGCGGGCCAATCTGGCCCACCTTAGGTATTTCTGTGGTCCTCTAGAGTGCAAATAGAACTTCAAAATAACCGTTGTGTGCTTAAATATAACTATTTCTGTCAAATCAAAGCAGTTTTTATTGGTATATTGCAAATATTATTTCACTTTTAGAAAGTTATAATATTTTCTTGGTGGTACCTTTGGAGACATTCATGATGTGGCCTGGAGTGAAAGCGAGTTTCACGCCACTGCTTTATGACGTTCAGGTCAGGCTGGTGTTCCCATGGCGACTGACACAGGTGAGCCAGTACCAATTTCAGCTTGAAAAAGAAACCAGCGTCTTCATAAAGCTTGTCCAAGCATGGAGTGCTCTGAAATGTCCTGGTGGAGGGCTGCTCTGCCTTTGGTTGTGATAAAACCCGATGGACCAGAACCGGCATGATGTGGCTCCTCAAATCGACTGTGGAAACGTCACACTGGACCTGAAGAAGCACTGAGGACGTCTCATTTCCAGATGAAAAGTTAGTTTTCTGAAGAGGATTTTGGACCGCTGAGTAGTAGTCCAGTTCTTTTTTCTTTTGTGTGACGTTATCTCCAGTTCAGGAGTGGCCTAATTAAAGGAACGTTTCCTTTAATTAGGAAACGTTCCTTTAATTAGTCGAAGTCCTGGATGGTTCTGTGTGTGTTGACTCCAGCTGTTCGCTTAAAGTGAGCTCTGGTTCTGTTCAAATGCATGTGAACGCCAAGCAGACTGGAGACTGCTCCAAAGCCAGGAAGTGGACTACAGCACAGGGCATTCTGGGTAAATGCAACAAAAACTAGCATGCTAGTCTTGCGCTAGATGTGGCTTGTAATTTTTTATCAAAGACAAAAAGAGAAATCCTACAACTGCTAAAATCTGACGCCTTTCCATTTCTGTTTCCATTTCATAAATAAGGAAGTTGCACTCAGTTTCACTTCAGTGTTTCTTGGTGCAGCGCCCCCACAGGAGAGGAGGGGAACAGGTTAACAAATGGTTTGGATAGTTTGTGAAAGAACTGAAATGTAACAAATGTTGCAAATTTGATCCCCGACTGAACCGAGTCTACCGGACTATCAGGTGGAAAAACAGAAATAAAGGCTTAAAATATCATTTGGAGATTAAATTATGTCTTATTTTAATTAAACTGGTGGAAAAAAAACAACAACTTTTAATGGTATAGTTTATTGAGATGCACAGCAAGCTTCTGAGAGTCATAACTGATTACATAAATGTTGTTCTCTCATCAATTAACAATCTGTAAACAGGTTTAAATTTATGCAAGCTGCTTCGTTGTTGTTATGAAACCACAAGCGTGGAGAATATATGCCAGTATTCCCACAGCAGTATTAGGCTGTCTCCCACTGGGACGGGAGGAACACATGTGGATCAACGATGACACAACACGGCATCTTACTGCGCAGCGGCATGAGCTGAGCGGTGATGTAATGCATCCACGCTGCCTGGATGAGAGCACAGGAAATCATAACAGGCCTTATTATTACTGGATTTAGCATCTAGTCTGAGATAAGGCCGGTCACAGTGGGGGGTGAGGGGGGCCTCCACAGCCATGCAGAGCGGTTCTTTGTATAGATGTCACGTCCAACGTTTGACTGCAACATCCAAGCTTGTATGAATGATTTAAGCGTTCAAGAGATTGGAAACGACTGCTTTCCTCTGCAGTAACCCCCAGCTGCTGAGTCGCACGGCTTGGTGACTCACTCTCAGACCTCAGACTGATCTGCATTTGCATTTATTTATTTCAGGAGGAAACGGAGGCAAATTTCAACGGGTCACTAATTTCATTTCAATGTGTACCGGTGACATTAGCCCGCAGCCAATATTTCAGAGGAGCACAAAATCAATGCACAGATCCAGCTGGGAATAGTCCTGGAACCCATTAGCAACTTTGACCAATAGGTCAGGTAAAGTAATGGCTAGATAAATGTTTTATTACAGATTTGCAAACTGACTTGATGTGGTGGCTACTACCTGTGCAGCCGCGCATGGCCAGCATGTATCATTGGACTGTGTGTCTGCTCTGTGTGAGGCGGATCCGCTCCTGCTGGCCTCATGACACCCTGAAGACGTAACCGATGGAAACCATTGGCTCTGCTGCTAATTATATTCTGCATGACATCATAAACGACGGGGATGTCTTATTGATGTTGCTGAGAGAAATCACAGGAATATCAGATCAGCAAAATCTCTTCACTTATGATATAAACAATATGAATCTAATTTGATGATGTTTTGAGTTAAATTTGCAGCTTTACTGTTTTTAGTATCCTCAGAACGAAAACTTTATTTATTAATCAGGGATTGATTTGGTCAGGAATAAAAAGAAAATGACTTAAAATTAATTTAGACTTTGAGCAATTTGTTGCTATTTAAATTGACTGAAAACAAAGAGCCATTTCTGAACTCAACTCTACTAAATGAAATGTATCAATAGTCAGAAAACCCACATGGATCTTTGCAAAAATATATACTTTATCCAATTTTATAAATACTATTACAGAAAGTTAAAATTTTTATGATTATAAAAGAAACTAATTTTATGTTTTATATCAAAGAGAGAAATGAACATATTTTCTTGGAAAATGAAGGGAAAAGCTAATAGTTTTATGCTAATAATCATAAAAGACTGAATAAAAAAAACGATTCCTCACATCTTTTATTCTATTCTTTAAAGATATTTCATGATGACAACAAACGGCTAAATCTAGACGTTTTCATGATCTTATATTTAAAAGCAAAGCAGAAGTTTTGCTATTTTTATCCAGAATTATTTAGAAAACAGTTACAGTGGGAGGACTGTAAAGCAGCAGATTGCAAAACCTGCTCTAAGAAGTGAGCGTCATTGAGTCAATATTAAGAATGAGGGATTTAGATCTCTTTTAATGTTTTAAGCAACAACTAAACATCCATTATTTTACATTTTAGCCGTCAGTAACCGGCTTCCCTTCCCCCTGAGCTGCATTCAGACGTTTCCTGGTCTGATGTGCGAAGCTGCTGTGTGCTGAGTGCTTTAAGAGTGGAGGACTGGTTTTCTGAATGAAAGCCAGGCAGACTGAGAGCTCCCTCACGCTGAGAGCAGCAGCTCCCGTTTCCAGCTCTGTTTCCAAGGGGACCACCACGGCAACCAATCACAGCTCTAACCACTTACAAGCGGGCAATTCAAGTTCTTAAAGAAGCCTCGTCTGTTTTAGGCGAAGTGAAAGAAAGAAAAGAGCAGAGAACACCTCAACACTTCAGTTCAAAACAGTTTTTTTTTTGCTTTTTTCTCCTTTTTATTAAATGTGAATTCACATGTTAGTTTGAGCCCATCCATTTAAGATTTCCGCCTACATACAAAAACAGGCATAATTCTGTCGTCACATCCTTTTCAAAACCGCAAGAAATAACACATCTGTGTACATATATTCACAAACTGAAAGGACAGTGGATGGTGGTAGGTACTTATTTATTAAAAAGATGAGTCAAAGACAGATTCACACTTGGAATGTGAAGTAACTACTGCCCAGAACTTCCAACAAAACGTCTCGGCATATAATTAAGCCATATTCCAAAAAACTCGTAATCAAACAAACTTCATATGTAAGACCCACATAAAAAATAAACAATATCTGCTTTTTTTAAGTGCAAGAAATAAAAAATACAGGTTTGTGGTTCATGTCTTTAAAAAAAGAAGGCAGTCTTCAGATTTTAAAATAAAGTTTCATTTCATGAAACAGGACTATGGAATGTTCTTTTTTTGCTTGCTTGGTAAAATAAAGCCAGGCCACCACTGAATCAGACTTTGCCCCTTTTTTTCTGTGGAACTCTTATTTTCCCTAATTTGCAATCAAGTGTGAGTTTTTGCGGTCAGTTCTGCCCCATTATGAGATCCGAATAACATTCAAATTGATATATGTGTTTTCTTAGCATGCATCACACCACCAGGCCACATTACAGTTGTTTTGTATCAGTTCCAGCTGATTCTGTTTATTTCCCTGCCCAGAGAGGCTTCAGCATCATAACCCGAGATGATGTCGACAGTGCACGAGTCTGTTTTTCCATCACTTGCTACAATTGTTGATGGTCTGTATCTCAAGAGTATATATTGCACAAAAAAATGAGAAAGGGGGGGAAAAAACAGTATGTGCCATAAAAAATACCAAAAAGAAATCCAGTTTCACACCTGCGATCGGGACCCATCCACATATCACGAGTATGATATACATAAACTCCTAACTTTACTATATTACAGTACATATACAATCTTGAAACTAGTTCCAGCTCTGAGGTATGTGTTCCCCATGATGCCATTGTATCGTCTACAAATACTCAACAAATCTGCTCTACAACTGTACAAAACCTAGTTTAAAATCACAAGGCATTTTTGATGCAAGTCTTCTGTTTAACTTAATCCTTAAAACCAGGACTCACCTTGCATGCGTAAAAACAAAGGATAAAGGGAAGAAGTGCCTGAAACTCACTGAAAGCACAGTAAGAACATTCCCTTTTCAACTGTACAAAAATATGCCTGAAAATATCTTTTTCTTTTAAAAAGATGAGGTCTGTTATGTATCAAAATGTTTCCTCCGCACCTGCATACTCTGCAGAGGTTTTAGGCTGCTTGATTTTTCCAAACCAGGAGGTAAAAGGAATCAGTTACAAAAAGGAAAAACCGAACCAAAAAATCAAAAAATAAAAACAAAACCATTTTTGCGGCATTTAGAAATTACACAAACCGTTGAAAAGTAGCATCCTGAACAATCTTCAGTTCACAGATTTGCTTTGAGACAGTCCACAGTCCGAGTTCAGCTCCCTGCAGTTTGTTTTTGTTTGTCTTGAAGAGGATAAGATGCATAGAAGTTCTTCCCTTTGTGGTCTGGTTAAGCTGAGCAGTAAATGCAGACCTATGAGGGAAAAAAATCCAGAAAACCCTGTCATGCTGTCAGATAAAAAAAAGTCTGCAGACCTTGCCGTTTTTTTTCTCCTCTCTTTTTTTCTGCTACCAGCTTCAGAAGCATCTCATTCCTCAAACCTCACCTCGGATCACGGTCCTCCTCTTCCTCCTCCTCCTCCTCCTCCCTCTGCTAGAAAACCCACAAGAGGCAGGGCTGGGGACAATCTGACCAGGACATATAATTTCATATCTTCCTTCTCTGTTATTACTAGAGGAACAGTTTCTGTGTTTTTTCTTCAGTATGTGAAGACTAAGTCGGAAAAGTTCGCCTCCAGCCAGTCCCCTGCGATCATCTCGCTCAGTTCTGGCGTGCAGTAGTCTGGGAATTCAAAGTGGGAGCCCAGGCTGCCCTCACTGAACGAGTCCAGGTCCTTATCCACCAGAGACAGGGACAGGTTTCCTGAATTGGGGTTGCCCAGCTCGGAGCCCGCGGCGCTCGGAGCGAAATTCAAACTAAAGTCAAACAGCAGGTCGTCCGCGTCCTCCCCGGACGAGGAGCCGCTGCTGCTGCTGCTGCTGGAGGAGGAGGAGGAGGAGGTGGACACCGACCTGGAGGATGCTGGTGAGACGGAGGCAGCGTGCAGCGCGCCCTGCTTGGAAATGCTCTTGATGTTGTAAAACAGTCTATTGTGGCTCCTCACCTCTTCGTACATGCTCGCCCCCTCCGACTCCGCCGAGGAGCTGAGAGTCGGGCTCGCCGGAACTTTGGCGACGCCGTACGGCCTCAGGCGCTCCTCCTCTCCCGCCTTAAAGCCCATCCGGTAGTCCTCTTCATACTCGTCATCGTCGTCCTCATCGGTGAGCTCACTTTTCACAGTCTTTGCAACTTTTATGCTGGGAAACACGCAGTCCTCCGCGTAGCCGTGAGCGGTCTTGGAGCCGCTCTTGGTCTTGATCTTGGAGCACTTCTTGCTGGGAGTCTTGGCGATCTTGCCGCACTTCTCCGGTGACGACGCCGAGGGTTTGGAGCCGTCCAGCTTTGGTTTCTTCTTGGGTCTGTACTTGTAGTCGGGGTAGTCGGCCATGTGTTTGAGCCGCAGCCGCTCGGCCTCTCTGATGAACGGGATCTTCTCGCTGTCCTTCAGCATCTTCCACCGCTTGCCCAGGCGCTTGGAGATCTCCGCGTTGTGCATGTCTGGGGACTGCTCCATGATCTTCCTCCGCTCGATCTTGGACCAGACCATGAAGGCGTTCATGGGTCTCTTGATGTGCCCGGTGGCCGTCTTGCACCAGTCCGGGTTGATTGCCACGGGGCTGCATGCCATAAACTCGCTCTCCTCCGAGTCGGTGGCCTCCCTGGACATGCTGCCATCCGTCTCGCCGTGGTCCGTGTGCTGCACCATTGTCCGCAGTTCGGAGTCACTTTGCAGTCTCTAACAGCTCCTCACCGCCAGGACGGCTCAGCTTTCTCTGGTTCATCCACGTCCTCTGCTTAACGTGTCTCAAGCTCTGCACTCTTTTTCCAGAGTTACAAACTGCCTTCTTAACTAGTTATCAGCTTTTTCATGTCCCCTGCGTCACAGCCCAGTCATCCAATCCCGCTCCTTCCACTCCGCCCAGCAGACTCAGAAGACTCCAGGACTCCGGTTAACCCTTTTGGTTCCTGCCTCCTCTGCTCTGTGGAGGCAGGAGGCTCTGAGTGGAGGTGGGGATTTGTGCTACATAGTGTCTGGGGCAACACGCCGGGCGAGACAAGCATATTAAACACCCAGTCAGCGCCGCGCTCCGCTCAGCGGCTTTACGCACCGGAGCGCACACAAGCCTGACTTCAGTTTTCTAATAATTTTCCTCATATAATATCAGGAGGTTATTTTTATGATGACAAACCATGTTTTCCACGTGAATTGTGGGAAAATATTGACTTATTGTCCTTTCCCCTCCTCCCTCAGGTTGAAAACTGAAGGTGGCGCTTGGACACTGTTCCAGGCGCCTGCTGCGTCGGTGCGTCTGCTTGTCTGCTAACCAGTGTTATATTTTTACAGCTGGAAACAGCTTCATATCAGCGCTGCGGTGTCATTACCGCCTCATGCATTTTACTCATGTATTAATGAGGAGCTGCGCATTCTGAACCTTCACAGAATCTGATATAAAAATAAAAAAATGAGTGTTTTCTTTTTAGGTTCATTTTAAAATACAACATGTAAAAGTATTTTCTTATTAAAACTATTAAAAGCTTTAAATCACTGACCTCTGACCCCCTCCACCAGCCGGCTCCTGTGACGTCACTGCGTTATGTGCATATTTTCACACTTGGATGCTGTCATCAAAATACAGTGAGAAGCAAAATAATAATAAAATAAAAACATAGTTATTTTATTTTACTTATTAACATAAAAACCATCTGGTTGGCTTACAGGCTGTTTGAAAAACAACCCATTCATATCCAGAAACATGTAATCTAATCATTTCAGTCATAACGACAGATTTAAATGAAACTATTTGGTTTTAGTTTAGTTGCTGAATGTATCAAGTCATTGATTTTACAGCATGTGGCCACAGTGGAAGGGAAAATGAATGAGTTGGACTTTAAATCAGGTTTTTATAGTAATAGAAACATAAAATCAAAATGGCAAATCAAAATAAAAATCTATATTTTTCTCATATTCTGACACCACCCACAATTTAATGTCCACTGTAGTGATAAGGCTTCACATATTTACAGTAGAGTCAGAAACTCAGTCTTTTTTTTATTTCTGGTCAATTTGATCATTTGTACCTTCACTTTCCTATTTGATCATTTTCTGCCAACATTTTACCCCTTTAAAGAAAGTATTTCTTCCCCAAGCACTTAAACCATCTTATTTTTACTGTGGTTCAGTGTTTTCATCAATTATTGAGATATAAAATAAGACATGACCCTGATGAAACCAGGATAACGGACCAGAATCCTGCTGCTGTGTCATTTACTGGAGTCACAAAGCATCATTTCCTGAAAGCAGGATATGATTAAAATATGGAAAATTACATTAGTTGTCAGTTGTTAAATGTGATATGAAATGTCCAGATTTAGTCAGCTGCTTATAATAATAAGTTTGGACAGAAATGAGCAAAACTACAAAGGTGGAACATGACAAAATGGAGGAAGAAGCAGAATTTTGGGTCTTTTGAGGTAATATAACATTTTTAAAGTCTTTATTTCAAACATAACCTCCTGCAGTCACCATGGTTGCAGAGTTAGTTGTTTATTAAGGAGCATGAAAAAGGGTCAGATTTTTATTTTTTTATTTTTTGCATCTTTGGAGGTGATTCTAAGTTTTAATGTTTCAAATACTAATATAGTCAACATAGATGTAAATTTCTACTTATTTTTTTATTTCAATTTAATATTTAACAATTGAAAACATAATCCTATTTATTTATTTATTTATTTATTTATTTATTTATTTATTTATTTATTTATTTATTTATTTATAAATAAGGGTGCCAACAGTAAATCAGCCAAACGTGTGCTGACCATGAGGCCAGGTGGAGCCACATCCATTCATTTCTGTTTTCAGCGGCTTCCTGTGGCTTTCCTCCCGTTTGTTTCCATGCCTTCATTTGAATGAAGAAAGTAGGTCAGTAGCGCATTCTGCTCACTTCCTGTTTACAGTGAGCAAACACCTGCAGCATCTCCTGGAACAACACGTCTCATAAAACAGATCACCTCAACCAAATGGCTGATTTGTGTGAACTAATTGAGGCAATGGATGAATACCAAAATTACAAGATAAACAAGCTGTTATTTTTTTTATTTATTTTCTTTACAATCTGAACGTTTCCTCGTGTGGAACGCAGAGCAGAGGCGCTCATTCAGATGGCAACGTTTGCCTGTGCAGCCGCTATCTGAGCCTGTACTGGCAGGAGGAGATGGAAGGAACCCCGCTGAGTCTGCTGTGTCAAGAAGCAGTGTAGCATCGAGCTGGCGTCTCCTCCATCCCCTCCACACGCCTCCCCTGTGGCTCTGGGTGGGAGCCAGCAGTGCTATTGGAGGCTTGGGCGATAAGGCGTCCTGCTTTTTTCTCTCTGCTTCGTCCCCTAGAGGGCAATCACTTACCCTTTTGAAACCCTCCCCCCACCAAGCCGCCGTATTCTCCCGCAGCTGGGGCTTAAGAAGTGCCTCAACTGATACAGACCGAGCCCAGAAAGCAGAGACAGGATAGCAGGGAGAGAGAGAGGAAGAAAAAAAGAAAAGAAACACAGGGCTAAAGGAGGCATGGCTCAGGAAAGTGGTTCAGATTAAGAGAGAGAGACATTTTGGGATATAAACAGGGACTTATTCCTCTACATCCCTGGAACATACAGAGACAAACCTCTGACTCACCCACCCAGACAGAGACGGAGCTGAAATGCTTTATCATGGCCACCCTGTGCTGATTAAACTTTATCAGATGTTCGCTCTCAGGAGGTTCCTTCATGCAAATGCGAGTCAGTATTTTCTGTCCTGATGGATTCATCAGAGCAGCCGTCCCGTTCCTCTTCCAGATGAACGAATGATCCTGTTTGGACTGGATGCAGTCTGGGGGAAAACACAGCATTTTAGAACACAGTAGAAATATCCTTTATTATTCAACTGTGGGGAAATTCAGGTGTCACAAGGTAACTGTGATCATGCTTATTCATACAAAGGTACACATTAAGAAGAGACTGTACAGAAGAAGGAAATTTACAACATAGGAAAGAATGAAACTGTACTGTTATTGAAAGTAGCAACCTCATCTTAGAAGAAATGTGCAACTGATGAGGATCTTTAAAGAAACAAAAATATACAATATGTAATATGGAGAAGAAACATCTCACTGTTTACAAGTGAAAAAACTGCAGACATGGATGTGAAAACAGCAGCAGGAATGTTATCTGACATGAGAAAGAGTGTAAATAACAGCAGATTCATAAAGATTTGTTGAGTTTGTTTGGGGCAGTGAAGGTTGTAAAGTCTAACAAGGACCTGCAACAATTCTCCTCTGAGCGCCGATGAGACACTGAAAAACAGAGACGTTGTTTCATCTGTAGGTTATTTAGTTTCCCTGTAAAGGGATGAATATGGAGCCCTGCAGCAAAACCCAGACTGAGTTATCAACTATTCTACAGATCATTCTGATGATTAATTGATTAATCACATACAAAATTGGCACATTTAGGAAATGTTTCACTTATCCTTTTAAGCCTTTTGTAAATACTATTAGAAATACATAAAATATGCAAATTAACAAGTAATTCAACTCCTTCTTAAATAAGAAAGAAAACATTTTATTGCCTGAAATGCAATAACATCATCCTGATGGTTAACGCCTGATCATTTGTAGCAAAGGAAGCATCTGCAGCTAAAATACTTCTAACATCAACATGTGCAAAGCTCAGATATTCTGATTAATTCATCAATAAAGTACAGATCTGATCTGTTGATTAGTTTTTGAATTAACCGATGCATAACTGGATAGCAAAAGGTAAAGAAAAGTAATATTTTTTTGCAGACTTTCAACAAGATGAGGCTAAAACTGCCACTTGAACTTATTTACTGACAAAAGATTTTAAATCTCAGATAAAAAATGTATACATTATTTGTACAGTTTTGATGTACCACTCAGTGCATTCTTCAGCAAATTTCCTTTTTCTGAGTCTGCATACTCCAGTTAACAATTAATTGATTGGTAAGTTAGTTGACAATTATTTCAACAATCGATTAATCACGATTAATCGTCCCAGCCCAAGTGGTAGCACAACAAAGTAAGGCTCTGAGTAGAGAGCGGTCCACACCAACAGAGTCACGCTGTGTGTGGATGGGTCCAGTAAGGGATGAGCTTGGTGCCACCTGTCCTGACATGAATCACAACGCCGTTTAATGATGAGCGCTGGGGTGGGCGTCCCGCTCATTAGCATGCCTCATTATTGGCTGGCGATGAGGCGCTGCTGCGGCTGGTGAGTCATCCAGGGAGGGTCTCACGCTGACCCCCCGTCCCACCCCACTGCGTTTCATCTCACCCCCAGCTTCATTCAGTGGCTGGAAGTGTAGGCGTAGCAACCAATAGAGGATAGCTGAGCAACACTGCAACATGTAGAGTTTTCCTTTTTATTTCCACTCTGGAGACTACAGATGATTAAACAAGAAAATCCAAAGAGCTGCATATCGTTGTGTGATTTCCAATACTCGTTCCAGTTCCCTGAAGGCAGATGTTTTAATGCTTATTTGCTGATTTTAATGTCAGGGGAAAGGACATTTTGTTCTAGAGCGATGGAGTGTTGAATTAAGTGATGGTTTTCATGTGTTCAGGCTGAAAAAAAAGAGGTTTTAGGAGAAACAATTCCCTTTGCATTGCTTATCTAAAAGCCCCCGAAAGCAGCTGCTGCTCTCACAAAGGCCCAGTGAAGCGTTAGATCAATACTAACCCTTGCTAGCGGCTATCTGATGCTCAAAATGCATGCATCCATCTCCTCTGCATAGCCCTGAGACAGGTGTGGACCTCTGGAAGCCACTATCTGATGGCTTCACAATGGGGCGGGCCAAGAGGAGGCGGGGGGCTAAGGGTGAGGAAACGGGGGTGTTTTGGTGGCACATGAAAACGCAAATTAACTTTTCACTTGGCAGACACATCCTCAACTATCCTCTATACTCAGGTTGCAATGTTTACTGCCATTCTGTAAATTGGAGTCCTCTGGCCCATATAGAGGAGTCACTCAATGTAATCTGGAGCAATACATAGGATTTATGTAACAAGTTCCAGCAGCAGGTAATTTAAGACAAATCCACCCATGTCTGCTTCCCAGAGCAATCTTTGTCCAGGCTTTTTCTGAAGGTGAAATCTTATATCAGCTCCGACTCTCAGGATTTATAGTTTGCACATGTATGCCGGTTACTGAAACCCTTTTTGTTATCTTAACTTGTGAGATGATACCAAAACGAGCCCCGTCAGCTGGTCCAGCATTTGTCTCGCAGGCTGCCCGTAGCTACGCTGTCATTCCTCAAAGATCAGCCTGTCCTGCCTCTCCCTCCACAGATAAGAAGAACTTTGACAATAAGGAAGATTTTACGGCCGTTTGGAGGCTGTTGTTTTACCACTTAGGTGTTTGCTGCCTCAAAGGCACTTTTATGCCCTGCTGTTGCTTTACATTCTCAACTCAATGCAAATGTTTCTTCGGGGTGTCGGGTTCTTTGTTGACCTCCTTGATGTGGCCTCTGTCTCTCAAGGTCCAGTGCTTAGCAGATACTTGAGAGCGGAGGATCTTGTCGTGAATGTAAACAGCTGATGTTTAAGGAACGGTGCTGCTGGAACTGTTTATCTCAAGGATACAAACAAATGGAATCAGAGGCCAAAGTTTATGTCTGCACAGGCAAATCTCGTTTGAAAAGAGCAAACTTGAATTTGAGACCAATGCAATAGATGAATATTTAATTTTGCAAAAAGGATGCACCTTGTTGGAAATGAACTGAAGTATTTGAATAAATTATAAAGGTTGTACATGGGAAATAATGTCCCTTGTATAACTATTACACTTTTTTTTCCATTTTGACACATTATAATCACAAACTTAATGTATTTTATTGGGATTCCATATGACAAATGGACACAAAGTAGTGCATAATTCTGATTCTTAAAAAGAAAATAATAATTTGCAATTGTTTAACAAAAATGTTTTTGTCAGCAGGAGCAGAGAATCTGGTCAGCATAGATGAGGAGATGGATGGACAGTAAAATGAGGAAAACCTGGAAGAAAGAAAGTTGGAGGCAACAAAAAATCTGAGACTGAGGTTTTCATCCATGATATTAATGTGGCCAAAAATAAAAATGAGTTTGACGCTCCTGCTTTAAAGATGCTGTTAAGTCGTCCTTTCTGAAGGACCACACTGTGGCGTTCACTCCAGCAGTTAGTAGCAGAACAAAGTTTTAAATTAGATAAAGCTTGAAAATTGCAGAGTAATTATGTCTTCATCATATGATTTCAGTCATTTTTAATGGGAATAAATGTTGGGGTTATTTAAACACAGAATGTTGTGGAATATCCAATCAATTTTCTGTGATTGTGTCATTAATATTTATTATTTCCTACCATGAAGTGTTTTCCAACTAAAAAAATGTGCTGAAATTAAAGGGTATATTTCTCTACATTTTTAACATGTCAGATTATGAAAAAATGAATTTAATTTCTGCTCTTTTACTCGTCTTTATAAGGCTTGCCAATAATTGGAGAGGATGCTGTTTCTTGATTCATTGCTGCTGCCTTTCACTCTCCACACCACAGACGTGGATCCACAGCGGCCTGCAGAAGATGACATCATGCTGGAGCAACTCTTCTATACACGGTACAGCATGTTCCACAGTAATCATATTGCCATGTCATTCCCAATAAGCTCCGGCCATTTAAATCCTTTAATTATATACCAGAAGCACTGAAGTGATGTTTACTGTAAAAGTCCAGCGTACCCAGGTTTCGTATTGTATTTTATGTCTTGTGTTAATAAACTTGTGCAGAAGAAGAGCCCTCTGGGCAATCGCAGCCACTGTAATGAGAGTGTGTTTAGTCTGGGGACTGTGTAGGACTAATGCTGATGGATTGTATGGCTGCAGGTCAGGTCTTGCTCTCTCACACACTGCTGGAAATAACAGAGAAACCAAGGAAAACTTTGCATACTTTGGAAATGCAATGCTTCACGTGCCAAGATGAAATAATTTTTTTACCTTGTTAAAGCAAACGAGATGAAAACCACATTTTTTCTGGCACAATAATGAATAGAAACCATGTTTATGGTTGTTTTCTGCTCGGTGCTACAAAGGTAAATTAATGAATCAGTTGAGCTGCTGTGTTCAAACAAGCAGCTTCAGAAAAAAAACTCCTGATAAAGTTGCAGTCAAGGACTTGATTTCTAAGAAGTGCAGAGCTGTTCCCACTGAAGCCACCCCAGCCAGCCCAGACTTGCCTCCCGTTAAGATAAGATTGTTGACTGCTAGCCAGTGTGTGCAGAGACTCGTGTGGGGCCGCCGCTGCATATAGTCACCCTCATCTGTATCCTGTGCTCTGAGGTTTTACTGGTTTATGGTGTTGGCGCTACCATTTGAATGGTGACGGTTCAAAGCAGCATGACAAATTGAGAATCCATGCCCTGTGGACACATCTCAGGCGCAAACATAAGACACATCTTAGGTCCTGAAAAACTGGTTGGACAACCCAGAATCAAAGTCACCAGTTGTAAGTTGCACATGATTTTATTTATTTATCTTTTTTATCATTTAACTTCATCATTTCAAATATTTCTAATGTGATACAATAATTATTCGGAGACTTCTCCCTATATGACAACGTTAATAGTTTCTTAATATTTTTCTAAATGATTAAGGACTGTTTCAAAGTATTTATTTGTTTGTAAAAAAATAAAAAATAAAACAACTTTGCTAACGCACAAGAGATGATTAATGACACCTGAGCCAGTCAGAAAGTTACCGCATTGAGCTTAGATAGCTTAGATTAACAGCTGTCTCATCTAAATACTTTCTCCTAGCAGTTGTAATACTAATACTTTTTGCTTCATGTGTATTATTTTTACAATATGTGAATCAAGAGATTGTTTTAAATATTATTTTATGGTTTGCCACATACTCCAACAATAGTAGAAAAATAGCCTTCCCCAATCAATCAGGTTTTGACCTTGAAAACAAAAAACAGGAAGACACGGACACACAGAGAGACAAACACCTGAAGCAAAGCCGAGCATTCAGTCTTGTTTGAACAGAAACCAGATAAGATAGCTCAAAGTTATCAGCATGAGATGGATCCCTGCTAGTGCTTCCCCCAGGAGAGGTTTCATCAATGCAGTGGGAGGGAGAAAATCAATCCCTCCAATCACATACTGTGACAAATAACCTCCTAAAACTGAAGCAAAATTAGTTGAACCCCCAACAGTTTTACTCTGCTAGAAACCAGCAAACTGAGAAACAATGCAAGTGAAGTCTTGTCATTCCTGAATAATAAAACAGGACAAATAAAAACTTTGAGATCATAATATAGAGTGGCACAAGTAAAACAAAAAAATATATATATAATTTTTTATGTGACAGAAATTCACTTCTGACAGAAAAGTCCAGACTAACGCAGGATATTAATTTAGATTTGTTTCTGTTTACACTTATTACTTATATACACAAAACTGAATGTGTTTAAACTCTGTGGTGAAAATATGTGGTGTAATTACAGTAAAATTATTAAATGTAATGAAATAGAGGCCAGCTTTGCTCATGCATTTTAATGCTGCGGTCCAAATCCAAGTCTGGGCTCTTTCTGCATGGAGTTTGCACTTTCTGCCTATGCATGCTCAGGTTGTCTCTGGGAACTCTGGCTTCCTCCCAACGTCCAGACATGCATGTTGGATTAATTGATTTGTCTAAATCCCCTTTAGGAGTGAGTGTGTCTGCATATGTGGCAATTTGTCCATTTTTTTTTAACCTGTGATAGACTGGCGACCTGTCCAGGGTGTCGCTTGTCTAATGCTGCAGATAATTTACCCCTTCCTCTCTGTCATTAACTTCCTTTTTCCATTAGAAGATTTCAAATGGACAGATGTGGAAACACTATTAAAATTGTCACTAAGGTTGTGGTTTCTAGCGCAGAGAGCCAGACTGAAGCTCTCTTATCCCAGTGTTTATACCATAAACAATTATTTTAAATGTTTTCACTCTAGAATCCCTTTCTGAAAATCATCTAATACTGATGGTTTGTAGCTGTTTGGTGCAAAGGAGAAAAATATTTGCTTTTTAAAATATGCAGAGTAGTGAGTCATCACCATTTTATCAGTTTCTTTGTCTAAACTCTTTACATTTTTCCCTCTAAGTTTGTGTTGCACCTCCACTGCATGTGAACACAGACCTCAGCTGCTCAGTGAAGGTTTGAAAGTTCGTAACGGGCCAGACGTTAGCGTTAGCATCTGGGGAAAACACAAAGAGTTTATCTACAGCAGATAGGATATTAACTGCTTCTAAACTTTAACCTCACCTTAGACTATGAGAACTCTTTCCTGTTCAGTTTCAGCTTTTATAAACTAACTGAATCACAAGTTAATGTTCTCAGCTGTGTATTTATATTCTCAGTGGACGTCTTGAGACCCATAGAGCCACAGAAAGGTTTTTCTTTCTTTTTTATAGACTCCTGTGACTTCCTTTTTACTTTGCATTACGTATGCACATATAGACTGGTATTTTTCCCAGCATTTCATCCATATTAGATTCTCGGTATGTTCCTTCCACATACCGACTCCCTGTCCTTTCCTTCATGTCTCCTAAGGATTTCTAAGAGAGGCTTCAGGATAGATTTTCATAAATGTCCTCTTTTACAAATCCTCCACATCCCTCAGTGTGCTTTGAGAGCTTTCTTTATCTTAACAGTAAAGGTCACTGGAGGAGACGTAGGGATGTGGAAAGGCTAAGCTGTGTGCATGGGAGCCTCACTCCCACTAAAATCCATTTATCTATCTATCTAAAAATCAATAACAGAAGGTTTGGTAATGAATGTGTCAAATCGCAGCCCCAGATCCAGTCAGGTAGAGCAAAGCTTGATCACACTTTGGTCTCCTGGCACCTTTATGAGGTGAACAAGTTAACGATGTGACTTTTAGAAACTCTCGTCAATAACAGTCACATGTGAAGTTAAGTGTCAGAATGTCAGTAGTCACAGCCTCTCACCCTGCAGCTCCATGATTAGATTCTGATTATGCTAATAGGTTTGTGTGATTTTCTTTACTGATTATGTTAATCTGCTGAAGCAGAGGGCTTTATCCCTTTGTGTAAATTATTATTACAAGTCTGATATCAACACAAAATCTCTGATTGTTATTAATTCCAGTCCTTTTTTTGCTTGGTTTTGAGTTCAGGATTACAAAATGAGAGCTGTGAAACAATTCAGATAATCAGTAGGAAGGCAAAGTTTTGCAAAAACCATGTAGAGAAGAAATGTAGTCATAAAGCTGTGAGCGGATTAGCGCTTCTCTTATTTCCAACATTTCCTCTTTGATACGTAGCTACACTAATCTCATTATAAGCGTCTGTCAAGCATACATGACAATTCATTTTAACAAGGTAGAATTTCCTGCCCTCTTTAAATTCAAAGAGTTTCTGCACAAATGAAAACACATGAGGGGGCTCCTCAGAGCTGGCTCCGACTAACAAGCAAAAAAAGAGGAAAGTTCAGAGTTTCTGATTAGCTCGAGTCAAATCCAACAAAAATCGTTAAAATAAAGGAGCTTGACTTGAAAATAAGTTCACTGCAGCCATTACATGGGTTAGTGCTCAGGAGGACGGAAAAATAAAAGTATTAAAAAAAGTTTTTTTTCCATTTCCTGTCAGGTTACTGTCAAATAAAAGGCCAATAGTGCCACAAAATCTTTAAGTGAATAATCAAACTGCCCACAAAGCTGAGCCGCCCTGGGTAGTTAGGCAAATGAAAAACCACTAATTCTTACCTTTCAGACTTTTATTTTAAGATGTGCTGCAGATTAAGATTTTCTCTGCCTTCTTATCCATGGAACTATTATAATTAACATAAAAAATTATATCAGGGTAATTTTGCAAGTTTCGCATGAGAGTATTGGAAAAAAAAACATAAATAATAATAAACATTGTCCTCCAGATAAAGCCGTAGAAGAAATAGCAGATAATTATTGTCTTGTTAATTACTGAGAACCATTAAAGTGTGTTGAGTGCAATTATAAAATAAACTTTTTGCCAGTGTAAAAGGATTTCTTTCATTAGAAAAGACTGTTTTCTTTAAATAAAATGTAAAATATAACCCAAAGTATTACACCAACTGCCTAAATACTACATTTGTTCTCCGTCTGCAGTTTGTTGCACCCCAGTTATTTCTACTGATGCAGCTTTAAAAACTTTCATCAGACTGGCTGCCTAGAAATATTGCAACCCCTGCGATCTTTATCGGTCGATCATTCAGTAATCTGATCGATGTGAATAAATACTCTGAGCTGCTGAAGCACCAGGAAGAGCAGGATCTTAATCATGTCTAATCCCTGTTAGCTAGACGTGTCTTAAGGGGACATGGGACTGTACACATCACCCCAATTAGCAACAGCTATAGCTTTAAAAACCGTCATTAGGAAAACATAACCTTCCTGTCACTCAGCAGAGCGGCTGCCTCTGCTTAGCGCCCCGTTCAAGTTTTCACAACAGCAATGTGGACGTGGCAGGAAAACACCTTCTGGCTCACAGTCATGATAGAAATGCATGAACATGTAGAGAACTGACAACAAGGCAAAAACAGAAGAAATCTGTAGGGGGCAAATACTTTTTCATAGCAAAATGAAGTAGATCAATGCAGATGTGGTATTTTAAGTGAGGTAAATTAGACCCACAGACTATACTGCTTGAGGGCATATAAACATGACATGCTGATTTATGTTTGATGTTCCTCCAAGTTTGACTGAAAATACACAAGGAATACATAAATGTTTGATTTCTATAAATCCTGACAAATTAAAGTGATGCATGTATATTCGTTGCTTTTCTTTTGGCTGATTAATGACAGAAGACCATATAGAGATACATATGTATGTCAGTGCTGCATGCAAATAATGTCCCTGGTGTTTTATTCTAACATAGTCTTCTGCTTCAAGACAGTGAAGCATTAACTGTTATCTCAGCAGAAGCTCTACCATTAAGCCTGCAACAATAAGACCAGGGTCAAGGATGAAGTTGAATGACAGCTCTGGATGAATATATTTTCCGGCGAACTGATAAAAGGGTCTTGTACTCGCACTAAAAAGCAGAATAATATTTTTTTCCACCAGCTTTTCCATTCTTCCACATTTTAATACTTTGCTGGGTTTTTGATTGAAGAGGTCAGATATGAGAGGACAATGACCAAGAGAGTGAGATTGATGGCGAAGCCGAGCAGCTCCAAACTAAATCAAAGCCGTTCACTGTTAATGAAAATAAGAGAGAGACCGCACTGTAAATCATCTTATGGGCTAATGTATTAGTGATAATGAATTCACGCTGCCACGTTTAACCTTAGTTTTGCAATTCATTATATTTGAGATTAACAAGGGAGGGAACTTAAGTGAACTGTCTGTGGGGAATTACAGCCAGGGCCTCATTGTCAATCAAGGATTGTGTTTCGATGTCTTTCATTAGGGCTGAAGGAATTAAATAAGGCTTTTCTTTTAATGGTGAACGGCTCTGCCATTTAACGCTCCTCTTGCTCTCCCAAGATGGTTAACTCTTCATTACCCAAATTAAAGGCATCCATCTCTCCTGGCTCCTGCCACATTGCTGTGACCTCTACCTGTCAAAACTTTCATGTAAGCTGTTGAGTGATGGATGACACCCCCCCGAACTCTATTGTCAAAATTATCCTGTGACTGTCCGACCCTCTCTGATCCATTCAATCCATCTCCCCAGGCCACACGCCACCAGCCACGATTCAACAATGAAGCCCAGCTACTAATTTACTTCTCATAGAAATTAGACGCTACCTTTTAATTATATGCCTGGGAGTGTTTGAAGAGTTCACCAGGATCACTTGGAAAGCTTTTAACTTCACTTTGTGGGGGCTGATCATCTATATTCTTTCAGCGCGTTATTTCAGGGGTCTTTCAGCATGCTCCGGTCCGGTGGGAATGAAACCAACCAGTTCAAGAAGAGAAGGAAACTGTTTAAATCCATGTTAACATTTGAAGGTCATTGCTGCTGTTAAATCATGTGATAAGATGATAAACTTCAACTAACCAGAAAAACAAAATGTCCTCATCATATATGAAAGAAAAGAAATCAGTAGGTTATAATGAAGAGGCTAATAGTCTCCAGAATGTTAATATGTGGCTGCTTAAGGCGGATCAATAGATTGGAAAGTTGCCAGACTTGCAGGTTGAGCTACGACATTGCATCACGCTGTTTACCCAGAGACTTTGTTGACAAAGGAAGCAGAGTTCTCTGAACTTCTTCCCCTTGTTTTCCTCGCTATTTGCATCACCTTCAGACACATGTAAATATTCAAACACATGCCACATGTCATACATAAAACATGATATAAGTGGTCCCCTACTTGTCTGACCTCTTGTCCTCCTGCTTCTCACCCAGAGAGATGTAGATAACGCTCCAGACACACCTCACTTCCTGAGAGGAGAGTTATGGCTTCCTGGGAGAGGCGCGGCCGTCCCCGGAGCCCCCAGCAGTTCGACAGCTACCTATGGAGAGGGCACAACTCTGACTTGTAGACCTGCTCCGAGGCTTCTCCTCTCTCTTTGAGATCCTCTGTGTACCTGTCAAGGGGTCAAAAGGGTACACTCGCTGGAGACAACAGAGCTGTGTTTGTGCTTCTGAGTGGCTGTGTGTGTGTGTTACTCCCTCCTGCTGTGACAGATGCCAGGCTGTTTCTGGGTGAGATGTGGGAAGTGTTGTGTGGGCAGGAAGGTTGACATGCACGTGCATGTGAGAGGAAGTGTGTTTGTGTGTGTGCGGCACCCGTGTGAATTTGAGAGACTGCACCTTGTCAGAATGAGCATACATGCATGAGGATGCATTTGCATACACTGGCGTATGTATTTGCATGTGTCTTTCTTGCACATGCAGGGTCTGACTGCAAATGGAGTTAAATAGGTTCTCATTTTCAGGTTATGTAAACAACATTTGAAAAATATGTCGAGCTTGAAGCAGTCTAAATTATGATGGGGAAAATAAGTATTGGACACATCAATGTTTCTCTCAGTAATTAGTTTTCCAATGGGGCTTTTATGAATCTCACACCAGATGTTGGCAACAACCAAGTAATCCAAACAACAGAGAGGCATTTGTGGGAGCCTACATGGAGGAACTAGTCTTAATTTCACACAAATTGTCTTCAAATCTCGAAAGTTCTGGTTCCTTAGTTTGTACTCTGATCTGAAGTTCATTTTTTTTCAATTGATTTTTGTTGGGTCATCCGAGCAGCTTTATTTTCTTTCTCTCAAGCCATCTGAGATTTTCCTTTCCTGTGTGCTTGGGGTTGTTTCCTTCCTGAAACCCTCTAGAATATCTCAGGAAGGTTCCTGGTTCATTATCGCTTCAGCTTTCTGAAGTCTGCCAGAACCTCATGCTGAGAAACAGGCCACATCACCATGCTCTGACCTCCTAGCTGATCGGATGGCTTTGTCTAAACAATACAATATTTTTCTTCAGAAGTGGAGTTTTGTGTGGTGATTTCTACATAGAGGCCATTCATTCATGCATATGTATTTGCTTAATTAAAACACACCAATTTTGAAAAAAAAAATCGCATTGTTCGATAGAAAGGTTTTGTGCTAGGATGAGATGGTTTTTCAGCTGTATCAATTTCTGTATTTTGCAGAACTGCAAAGGAAACCATTATTTTGCTTCATGCCAGTTTGCACACAGCAGCAATGCTTTTATTTGTGGACTCTGGTCTCTTTGGACGATGCACAGCTGGCTCCACCAGCATCACACAGCTCATCAAAAGTTAAGTTTATCAATAGAAACATGTCTCCTCTGATGGTGAGCACTAGTGCTGTGGCAGAAATATGAATATATCACGTGTATCATGTATTTTTTCTATTTCTTATTTAATGGAATCACCATGATTTAAGGTATTTCAGAATATGAAAAAAACTGTGCATATTTAAAAAGGAAACAGGCTTCAAGTACATAGGACAAACGTTCTTACACATTGGACTGAGAGAGGAAGCAGAGGTACCCAGAGAGAACCGTCATATGCCCAGACCTCGATTTGACCCTGGACGTTTTGCAGTTAGGCAACAGAGCTACCAACTGCATGACTGAGCAGCTGTGCTTAGAAGCCGTGGCATTTACTGTTGAGTCGTCTGTCAGAAACCTTGGTTTGAGCACCTGGTTGTGTCTGGTTCATGGTGAAATGGTGTTCTTTCCACTTCTGTATGACTCAGAAGTGAAATAATGGAGCATCCAGAAGTTTAACCAATGCCATCAGTATATATCCCAACAATAAGGTTGTAAATGTCTAGTTCTTTGCTTAACCCATCATGAAATTGTTCCTGTGTGTTACCTTGTTAATGAGAAACCTTTTTATACTCATCAATTAGGACTAAAGCAGCCAATGTTAATTGGGACCAGATTAAGAAAGTAGGATTTTTTTTAATGCTAACAGGTTTCAGATGGTTTCTGCGCTTCTAATGCCTTTTGTGCTTGTTTTTTTCTCTTCATCACACCTTCAGTACCCGTGTGCCTTTCCACGTTCTTACACATAACTTGATTTATTAATGTATTTGTTTTGATGACTTTTTCCGTGTGGATTATTTGGGTTGTCACCAACAGCTGGTGACAGCCCAGCTGTCGGTGGGAATTTTATGTCAACAGATTCATTAGAAGGATGTTACTGGACAAAACCATCGACATGTTGAATGATGATTTTTCCTGATGCATGGGGTGCAGACCGTTGTACTTGCATTCATGCAAGCAATGAGCTAATTGCAGAGAAGGAGGTGACCACACAGCTTATTTAGGATTATGACTCAATCATGGGAGATTATGGCTCTTAGGTAATTATATAATCAAAGAGTAGACATGTCAGTAGAATTTGACAAATGATTAATTGTAATTTGGGTCTGACTTAATAGATAGATAGATAGATAGATAGATAGATAGATAGATAGATAGATAGATAGATAGATAGATAGATAGATAGATAGATAGATAGATAGATAGATAGCATTTATTGTCACTGAACAGAATTCAACGAAATTTCCATTGCAGCTCCCGTGCAAAAGGTCAAATATATACAGTATAAATAAGCAAACACAATAATAATAATAACAATATATACAACTAAATTAACTAAAGGCACTCAGCCATGCCAAAGAAGTAGCAGCAGGTCCAATTATGGCAAAATACAGATAATGTGACAGTGCAAAGTGCAGAACAATGGGGCTGTGTGGGGGGGAAAGGGGGGGGAGGAATATGTATGTGTGACTGCGAGGTTATGACTGTCTAATAGTTGTCTTACTGGTCTTCTGTCATAAAAGTGGTGTGAAGCAGACGTGACAGGACCATTTGGAGGGTGAGTGACAGCTCTGTTGGAGCAGGAATAATTACTGTGGCATATTTAACACAATCTGACTCTTAGGATGCACACAGATCAATACGGTGCTATCCTTGATTAAACTGCCTAATTAGCAATTATAAAGTCAGATATGAAGATAAGGAAGGGGAATCTGTGATATCAACCGGTGTCCTGGCAGCTGTTGCTCTGAATCTGCAACAGCTTTTTCCTCCAACTCACTTTTTATATTATATGACTGCAAACCTATACAAGCATGTTTGCATGGGGGAAGGTGTGTGTAAGTACTCAGACCTCTCTGACAGCAGGCGAGGAGAAGGTGTGTGAGTCACCAAGCCTATCTTTAGTGACCTGTCATTATTTATAGCAGCTTGTAGGAGGAAAAAGGGCAAAGCAGAGTTTTCTCTTTGTGATCTGCCTCCAGCTTTCCACTAATAATTGTCATTTCTTAATGTATAGGAGGTTTTATGTTAGAGGGAGTGGCTTCAAAGATTGCATTAGTCTTAAAGCAGGCTGCTCTCAAATTATTCCTTCACTTCAGACTGATGAATTGACAGGGAAACTATTGAATTTAAAACCAGCTCCTGGTTTCTCTGGCTTTTATGTATAATTATTTAAAGATGGGTAATTGTTTGTAGGACTGAGCAGTCAATGCCTCCAATGTGATGGAGTAATGCAATCTACATATAGGTCTATATAGGGCCTTCTAAAAAACATGTTCAAATTTAGTCACCATTTCATTTCAAATCAGCAGTTGAGTATTTGCTGATATTTCTGTGGAGTGTGCTGTAGCATGGATTTTTTTCATGGAGCATTTTTTTTAAATATCCAAAAGAAAATGCAGCTTAGGGACAATACTGGGATTGTAAAGCGGCCAATCCAGGAACTTCTTTTATTTTCACTGGTGCTGATTGAGTGGAGATAAGAAAGACTGCTAGTTTCAGTGATAGTGTTGAGATTATTTTCACTGTTTATTAATGAATATTCAGGTATATTGGGTGATTAAACTATTAAAATAGGCAGTGATAAGTGTTTCTAGAAGGTCTGAAGTATTCTGTGGTCCGTAACAGCCACGAACATCAGAGGACCAATAAGAAATCCCAAAAAACAACTACCGTATTTTCCGGACTATAAGGCGCACATAAAAGCCTTAAATTTTCTCAAAAATCAGCAGTGCCATTGCGTAATACGTAAAGTTCGTACGCCAGCAGCAATAAACCAATCAGAGGATTGTTGTCCGAGTTCTGCAGCATGGCCTCGGTAAAAACCGGACAGGTTTTTCCACGCATCACCGTCCCTGTTCATCTGCGACTCCATGCGCTCCCATCTCACTGCTACTGTGAAAAAGGAAGTGAAACAAACTAATTCGGAGTTTGCCGTCATTCCGGGAGAATTAACAAAAACCGGCCGTTCAAAAAGAAGTTGCGAGCGGCGTGGGAGCGATGGCCGACAGACTGAACACAGTTTACCGAGGCGGGGAGGCAGCGCCGGCGAGTTACGCCGCCATGTGTGAATGGATGGTGGATGCCTGGGCGAATGCATCGGCCTTAACTGTTGAGCTTTCGCGAAAGCCGACATCATTGCTGAACAGCCACCTGGCAACGAGACTGACTCCGACAATGATGAGAGGGAACCTGGCATGTTTGATGGCGAAATTGCCCAGCTG
>NW_015114647.1:0-2627 GCF_001443285.1 Poecilia latipinna
AATTAACTGCTTCTTATTTTTTGTGAGTTTGGGTCATAACTTTAACATATTTAGAAATATAGATTACCACAGGAGTTTCAGTTTTGAACATGCTTAATTTAAATATTTTTTCCTTAATGGGCTTTGATGGGTGGAGTTGATGTGTGGTTTGGAAAGGGGGACATTCAGGGGGAACTGCTTGCCCAGGGCGCCATCCATCAAAGAACCGCCACTGCTCCAGACTGCGATTTATGACGTCAGGTTCAAAGTAAAACTGTAGAAAATAAACAAATATAGAAATGCCAGATTACTTTGACCTGTTCACAATAAATTAAATATATGTCCGTTTTTTTTACTTGTGTGAAAATGAAATACAAGTGTTCAACACTAAATCGTCTCATTTTTTATAATCTTGAGGTTGGCTTATTTTTCCCTCGGGCAAAACTGATAAGGAGACACATTACATCAAAGTAAATATAAACTCTATAGCATATAAAAATGCGGCGCTTTCAGACGTGGAGAGTCAGACCATTATCTAGTTTAATCAAGCTATTTTAAATACAGTCATCAAACTTTGTATTTTTTATGTATCACAGAATACCCACGGTGCCTGAAATACTAAACTCAGGGCACAGAAACACAGACAAAGTGACGAAGCTCCACTTCCGCTTTCTGAGTTTTCACTCTGTTGGCGCGGAACTTGTGTCCGATTAGAAAAACAGCAGGTAGATAATAACTTTACAACCGGAGGAAACTTCAAACTTATCCACTGACTGGTTATAAATTCAAACTCTGGAGCCGAATAAAACCCGAAAGAGGTTCTTGGTATGTTATTTTTTCGACTGCGTCGAAGTAATTTATTTATTTAGGAGACATTTTTGTTATGCTGTAAGCTAACCTCTCTACACCATACAATGGTAGAAAGTGTGAAATGTTACTGTCTTATTTCTCTATAGAAACCATACCGTAAGATAATTTGCTGTTTATGTCTTTATTAATTAGCTCCGACGTTTTTTTTTTTCTTCATTTAAGTCATATTTGCGGAGCGCATAGAATAGAAAAATCCTGTATTGTCCAACTCAGTAAACCAGGTGTACCAGCAGGAAGTTTGAGGTAAATGTAACCATGCATATTTAAACTAAGGTAAGGATGTCATAAAATAAAAATAATAATAATAAAGGGTATTGTACATTTAGAAATAACCGTAAAGCATTACCTGAACACAAGTCAGAACAGAAACATTCCCATTGTTCCAAGTATGTGTTTATTTTAAATAAAAATATAAAAGGCAGTTATGTACCAATCAACAAAAAATAACTGGATGTATCTGATCCAGCTCTGTAGTTATAATAGAGAGACTTTTCAGATTGTTTTTTAATACCAAGGACTATAACATATAAAGTAGAGGAAAAATATTTCTTGCTTTTGTATTTTTGATATTAGCACTTTGAAATCCACCAGAAAAGGAAAGAATAACTAGAGTCCCTAACCTGAATGTGTTATTAAACTCAAAATCATGCATCAAACTGCATGTTGTTATCTGATGCATTTATAGATCCAGTTTAGGGGAAATAGACTGACTATTAATCACAAATTAATCTCTGAATAAAACACACAACATGATGTTCTTTTTTCCTAATCATTCTTCTGGATTCATCAGGTTGGCTGATGGTGCATAAACCCATTCAGGATGAACTGTGAGCTTTTGGCAACATGCAGTGCTCTGGGTTACCTAGAGGGAGACAGTTATCACAAGGAGCCTGACTGTTTGGGTGAGTAACTTATTTACTCAAACATTTAACAAAATGGCCGTTCTCTGATCTCAATAGGCTTTCCTTAAACTTTTTCCCCTCTGGTACAGAGAGCGTTAAAGACCTGATCCGGTATTTACGTCACGAAGATGACACTCGTGATGTTCGGCAGCAGCTCGGCGACAGCCAGATTGTCCAAAATGACCTCCTACCAATTATCGTTCAGTACAGACAAGACAAAACCTTGTTTGACGCCTGCATCAGGTATGACTCTCGACGCAGCTTTACTGGTGTGGTAATATCTACATTTGTGTTTGCAGTGTATTGGATCGAACAGAAATGTGAAGTTAGAATGGTTTTTATCCTGTTTTCTCGTTTCAGGCTCATGGTTAACCTCACCCAGCCTGCCATGCTGTGTTTTGGTAAAATCCCAGATGATCCAGTGTTCAGGCAACACTTCATGCAAGTCACATCTCATTTGCAGGCCTACAAAGAGGTATTTTTATAACATTGCGTTGTAAACTCTGAGTACATTGTCCTCCAGTTAAACCTCAGTAGTTTGAATTCTTAGGTTTTAGTCTTTACTATATTTTTGCACTTTGTTTCTGTTTCAAGGCTTTTGCCAGTGAGAAGGTGTTTGGGATTTTAAGTGAGACTTTGTACAACCTCCTTCAACTGGTAAGTCAGTAGAAAAATGTTTGCATACAAATTGAAAATCTCCATTTTTATCTCATAATAACCACAAACTTCAGTGGTTTTGTGGGGATTTTGTGTAAAAGACCAACACAAGGTAGTGGACATCTGTGAAGTCCAAGAAAAATACATTATTTTCTGTTTTTATATAAATAAAAATCCAAAAACCATAGCAAACATTTAGAAATAAGAAGAGTTAACGTT
>NW_015114647.1:5887-23720 GCF_001443285.1 Poecilia latipinna
TCACAAAGCGATATGTGATCCATAATGTTGTAGTGGAAGAATTAATGCTACCAAGACACGACTGTCCTCTTAAACCGACAGACTAGATAAGGAGAAGTTTAATCTAATGGAGAAATAATCTGCGATTAGGATTAGACTGGTTCCTAAACATAAACATACAGTTAGAGCTGGAATGGTTTAGATCAAATCATATTCGTGTTAAATGGCCTAATCAAAGTTCAGCCTCATGAAGGCAGTTGCTTGTACTGGATTTTATGTAGCATTAGCAAAGGGACCTGAGAGAGGACAGAACACATAATATGCATTTTCAGATTTTTATTTGTAAAGGAATTAATTTCTTTAAATATTGTTATTGTGGTCTAATTTGAATTGATCTGTCATATAAAATCACAATAAAATTCAGTGAAGCCTCAGTTTGTAGCTTGACAAAATGTAGAAAAAGTTGGAGGAAGGTAAAAACTGTTGCAGGGCTTTAAAATGCAAACATTTTTGTATTTTCAATAATAAGACAGTTCCGTTTTGTGATGGTTTCCACTGCTTTTCCTGCTGCACCTTCACTCATCCAGGATTGGGAGCAAAGACAGGACGAGGACAACCTGCTGATCGAGAGGATTTTACTGCTGGTCAGAAACGTTCTTCATGTGCCAGCAGATCCCTGTGAAGAGAAGGTTTGACTGACAGCTGATCCTTTACTCTTCCCTTCACCGTTCCTCTCTCGTCGTCTCACCTGTGGTCGTCTCTCTGCTGACAGAAGGTGGACGATGACGCCAGCGTACACGACCGGGTGCTGTGGGCCGTTCACATGAGCGGCTTTGACGACCTGGTCAAGTTTCTGGCGTCTGCTCAGAGCGAGCAGCAGTGGAGCATGCACGTGCTGGAAATTATCTCCCTCATGTTCAGAGACCAGGTGAGGCGTTGAAAGCCTCTCCGCCTTTTCAGTCATGGATCTGCAGGCGAGCTCAATATGGCGCGTTGTGATTTTTGCAGACTCCCGAAGCGCTGGTGAGCGCCGGTCACGCTCGCTCCGCCGAGGAGAAGCAGAGAGACGCTGAGGAGCTGGAGGCGCTGAGGCAGAAGGAGCAGGCGGAGAGACGCTCTCGCACGCTGCAAAGAGGAACCAGGTAAAGACGAGCAACGATAAAAGTATCCTGCAGCGACGCTGCAGGTGGCTGAAAGTTGTTCGGATCATTCCCCCGCTTTTTTAGACGCATTTCAATTGAAAACTTTTCTATTTCTTCATCTTCTAAATGAAGAGAGTGAAACATTTGATGCTCTTCATTTTCAGTTTAGTATAAATCAGATTAGAGTCTTTGATGCGTCATTATCATCTTAAATTGGATTTAAAACTTCTGACTCCATTTAAGATCTTTCAGGACATTTAGCAAACAAACATTTCGTTGTCAGTGTTTGCTTTGTGACTTTCAAGGACTGAAATAAAACTGGAAAGGAATGGCCTGAAATATATTACTATGTTAGTGAATTTGTTTCCATTTTTAAATTAATTTATGGACATTAATTCACTTTCCGATAATGTAATGATTTATTGAGAGGCACTGTGGTTTATCTTCATGCACTTGGAAGCAATGCGCTTGTAGAAATAACATCAAGATTCATGAAACACAATCAGTTACTTGTCTGTAAAATCAATAATTTATATCTTTAAGTCTTACTTAATGTGTTTTCCATGCAGGTGGTACAGCACAAGACCAGGACTTTATTTAAAATCCGTCATATTGTTTTACAATTAACCTTTATTTTCCAGACACTTGGCTTCCTTTGCCATATTCTAAGGATCTTTAGATTTACTGTAGCTCATTTTTTTTATGAGTTTTGAGTTTTGTGTTGCGTTTTCTTCCAGACATTCTCGCTTCGGCGGATCTTTTGTGGTTCAAGGCCTGAAAGCGATCGGGGAGAAGGACGTGATCTATCACCGAAATCTAAACAATGTGAGTCATCGACCATGCAAGCCCTCTCCTCTGCAGTGAGATGAGAAGACAACAGCTCACGTCTTTGGTTTCGATCTTGTAGTTCAAACATTACACCCACGACCTGGGAAAAGCAGTGAGGCGTGTCCCTAAGAGGAACCGGCAGGCCCAGGACTGCAGGGACAAACGGCGCTCGGCGCTAAATGTTCGGCTCTTCCTGCGGGAGTTCTGCGTGGACTTCCTGGAGAACTGCTACAACCGACTCATGTACCTCGTTAAGGTCGGTGAGGAGGCGCGCGTTTCACTTCCACATGATGGTGGCACAGTTGATCCCTGTGGTGAACTGAGAAACTTTTAACTTGTTTGGAGAACAGCAGAGAGCTGGTATTGCTTTCTGTCTTATGTATTTCTTTGCTCACTTACATCTTTAGGTTTTTTTCTGGTATTTAACCACTGTGGGAATATCTCCTGTAAGAGTGTTTATTTTATTTCATCATTTATTTATATATTTTGGAAATTTACAATTTATGCATTAAAACTGGATTGAAATTGACCCAAAAGATCAGAAAATCTGAGTTTGGAAAAGTGTGATGTTAATAAAAATGTACAAGCAAGCTAGGTTTATTTAAAATTGTAGATTTATTATCATTCTGCTTTTAAGTGTGGAACTATTGTAAACCTTTTTTTAAACAGTGAAATGCTGTTTTACTAAGAGCACAACATTGTCTTTTTTTTTTTTTGCTACAATGAAATTACAAATTAAAACATGAAGACATCGTGATTCCTGAACAGAAATATACATATCTACTTTCGCTTTATTTTATTTTAAATAAAACATTTTGATGATTCACTCTGTTATTTATATCTCTATCTTTTCCAGGAAAGTCTAATCCGCGAACAAACGCAGCAACACGACGAGACCTATTACCTCTGGGCGCTCAGCTTCTTCATGGCCTTCAACCGTGGCAACGGTTTCCGTGCCGACCTCGTCTCAGAGACCATGTCCATTCGTACGTTTCACTTCATTGAACGCAACATTACCAATTACTATGAAATGTTGCTAACGGACCGCAAAGAGGCTACGTCCTGGTCCCGCAGGTAAAACCAGCTGGACAGATCACACAAAAAAATGACAAATTCACGACGAATAATCAGATTTTTTTTTCCTTACATGTTCAAACCTTTTGTTTTTAGGATGCATCTGGCTCTGAAGGCGTATCAGGAACTTCTGCTAACCGTGAACGAAATGGACCGCTCTGCTGACGAAGGCATCCGTCAGAGCTCTAACGTCATTAAAAGTGAGACGCTGCTCAGTCAGATTAATAGGGCAGGTGTACGAGCACACGTTTTTAAAATCACAATGGATCATTTATAATTACATTTAGATGTAGCGGGCTTTTCTTACAACTTTGCATAACACAGAGTACTTTACAAAAATTAGAAGCAAGCTTCCTCTATGCCAAAAACCAAAATAATAACAAAAAAATAGCAAGAAGCTAAGATGTTAAATGTGTCATTGTGGACCAGATAAAATGCTATCATTTTTCTATGGTTTATCTACATTGTTGCACATATGAATATGAACAAAATGAAACGAGAACAGTTATTAAAATCTTTCTAAAACTAATCAAATTAACATCGGCTAAAGTTATACATCAATGTTATTTGTATTTAAATTAATAAACATGATAATAAAATTAATTAAATATAAATATTTCTCATCTAAAACCTAATTTAAAAGTAATCTGTCAGCATAATGTGTTATTACCTTCTACCTTCTGAGTTTATGGATGTTATATAAAAAATAAATTATTCTTGTTTTTGCTGTCAGGCAGATTGTAAAATTAGTGAAGACTGTTAATTGGACTAAACAATGAATAACAAATGTGAAGCTCAGTATTTATTATGGAAGATGGCACAATTATGCATAATTGGGCTGAACTCTGACCACAAGATGGCAGCAAATTGCTTTAAATTTGGCCTTTACTGTGTGTGAAATATGCATCAACCGGCTTTGGTGGGGCATCATTTAGAGCACCTTTGCTTCGTAAAGACATAAGACAGGTGAATTTGTGGCAGTGGCCTAACGGTGGTTAAAACTGTAGAAAAAAAGCTAAATTAATACATTTTGTAACTTGGCAGCATTCTCAGCCTTGCTTTGTGTTTTACTGTGTACCGATGTCTGAAATCTCCTCATAAAGGCAACATCTTCTACCTAATGGAGTACAGAGAGATTTTCCTGACCTTGCTGAGGAAGTACGACGAAACCAAGCAGCCTCTCTCCTACCTCAAAGACCTGGTGGAGTCAACGCACCTCTTCCTACGAATGCTGGAGCGCTTCTGCAAAGGCCGGAACAACTTGATCGTTCAGGCGAGTTGTTCTTTGCTCCTGGTGGTTTCCTGGGTAGCTTGGCGCGTCTTTGAGGTGCCAATGTTTTCATCCTTCATGTCTTCAGAGGAAGAAGGTGAGGCGGAGGAAGTCTCAAGCTAAAAAGAAGCAGCCGGCTCAGGAGTCGAGTCCAGAGGTGCTGGAGGAGACTTGGAAGACTGTTGAGGAAGAGCTGAGGGCGACTGAGTTTCAGGTTGGTGCCAGGACTGGCCTCTAGGGGGAGCAGCAGCCAAACGCTAATCTGTTTACAATCAGTCCAGTTTTCTGACAAAATGAGCCGCTCGACCTGCTAACTAAGTTTTGTCCTCTAGCTGTCGGCGTCGTTGACTGAAAGCATCGTGCCTTTTGACGCTGCGTCAGAAACGCCTCTGGAGGAGCAGCGAACTGAGGCCATGGTTCGGGTGCAGGACGCTCTGCTGGCCCGACTGGGACCTGAAGCTCTGGCGCTGCTGCGGGCCGCCAGGTCTGGACCACATCCATGTTTCACCAGCCATAAACTGATCGACGATTCAGTCTTTGAAGCAAACTTTAGCTAGTTTTTTTTTTTTCATTTTAAAGCGACATAAAGACAAGCAGCTAGTTGTGGTTTTTAAGACTTCAAATAATCTAAATAAACTAAACGGTAACGAATTTTGCTGGACGATAAATTGTTCCAGTAGTTATTGCATTGAAGTTACAATTTGTTTATTTTGAGATGATTTTTGAAATAATATATGGGTAATGGCACGTTTAATTTTGTAAAAAAAAAAAAAAAAAAAATTTAAATCTCTTTACAAGATATTTTAAATATCCAAAGTAAAACACAACAACAGAAACTGTAAATAAAATGGATTATGAAGTTTCTGTAAACAAAATTGCCTTTCAAAAACTATTAAAACATCAGAGTGGAAATTATCAACCTCATTTTTAATTTATCATTTGATTAATTGATTATTGCAACAGACTTAATTATCATAATATTATTTAAACTTTCATTTCAACCAGAAAGGCATCCATTTACGTAACTGAGTGTATTTACTTCTGCCTGGTTCAGGGAAGTCTGGCCCGATGGCGACGTGTTCGGCTCATCTGACGTTGAACCAGAAGAAGAACTGGATCTTCTCAAGCAGATCTTCCAGGCCAACCTGCCGAGTGAGCTTTTAACGACACGTTTCTCCCTGTTTTCGCTCTTCTTTTAATTTAACTTTTGTTTTTGTGTATCAGGGCCTCCTCCTGAGACGGTTGCTGAGGACGACGATGAAGGAGCAGAGCTGGAAGAGGAGGAGCTGGAGTCTGTCCAGCTTTCTGAGAAAGAGTTCAACATCCTAGACTTTATCAAAAGGTGAGGAAAGGAAAGAAAAGTTTCTGCTTCAAAAAAAGCAATAGAACGTTATTTTGTGGACATCAAGAGTACAGTAGTTCCTTACTGGAGTAAAGTATTCCCGATTTACTCTGCGTGGTTCAAAGCTGGCATCTTAAACAAAGCTGGCACCTTCCAAACAAGACATTTCCAGGTCTTGTTTCACCTCGTCTGTTTGCTGTTGCAGGTTTGCCAACCCCGGCATCGTGCGTTCGTATCTTCTCCTCTTGAAATCCTACTCGAAGAACACGCCTCACACAAACCACTGCGTAGCTCGCATGCTGCACCGCCTGGCCGTCGACCTCAAGATGGACGCTCTGCTTTTCCAGCTGTCAGTCTTCCACCTTTTCAACAAGATCCTCAGTGATCCCGCCGCAGACGCTTACAAGGTGCAGCAATTCTCTTCTGTTCTTTGTTTTCTTTTTTGTTTCTTTGGCCGTTTCTTTCTTTAATTATTTCTTTTTTTACTTTTTTCCTTCTCTTTTGCTTCCTTCTTTACTTTTTTCTTTTCCTGCAACCCTTTTTCTCTTTTTCCCTTTCTTTTGTTTGTTCTTTCTTTATTTCTTACTTTCTTCCTTTCTTTTTTTCTTTCATTCTTTACTTCCCTCCTTACTCCGGCATACATTTTCTTTTCTTCCTTTCTTTTTTCTTTCCTCACTATGCACTCCCTTACATTCTTCTTTCCTTTGTCTGTCATGTCCTTCCTTTCTTCCTTTTACCTTTCCATTGTGTCCTTCATTTCTTTTGCTTTCATTTTTCTTTCCTTCTTTGTTTCTTTCTTTATTTCTTCCTCTTTTTTTCTCTTTCTGCCTTTTAGTCTTTCCTTCCTTTCTTTCCTTCCATCCATTCATCCATGTTCAGTAGGTAAAGCGTTCCTACTGCAGAAATATCAGCCATGAATCCGCGGTGAACTTAAATATTTGATATAATATAAAGGACTGGATTCTCTGCATAGTTCAGTCTGGAGTGAATCTCTGAGTCCTGGATATGAAGCCGATCGTAGATCATATTCTGGTGTCTAATCTTTTCTCCTCTCCCTTCACAGGAACTGGTGACCTTTGCCAAGTTTGTGCTGAAGCGTTTCTTCGCAGTGGCAGCTCAGAACAACAAGGCTTACGTTGAGCTGCTCTTCTGGAAGAACGTGGGCGCTGTGCGCGAGATGACCGAAGGCTACACCAAGGACGGGTGTGTGCTCTGCTCTGCTTGCATTTATGAAGTGTATGCCTAATCTGATGCAACTATTAATCCCTAATCTAACGAGTAATCTGTCATTGTAATTAAATATTTCAGAGAGGGAAAGAAGCCATCTTGGACTGAAGAGGAGGAAGAGGAGCTGCGAAGGCTCTACATGGAGCATCTTGACTCTGAAGGTTTACTTTTTCGCATCTCAAACATTTTTTTTTTTTTCCGTCGGTTTGTCGTCTTGAAAATGACCAGACCAGGCTGACCTCTGAACTTTAACCCCTGACTGTTAATTTTTGTGCACAGTGCCAGACATCGTGGAAACGGTCATCCAGTTACTAAGCAACAGCAACCGCACACGGCGGCAGGTGGTGACCCAGCTGGTGCACATGGGTCTGGTGGACAGTGCTAAAGAACTGAAGAAACAAAAGTATGCAGTTTGACTTGGTTCTACCAAAAAGTGTGTAGAAAAAATCAGAAAGCTTCTTTATCGTTTCTCTCAAAGGAAGGGCACTCAGATCGTATTGTGGACCGAGGAGCAGGAACTGGAGCTGCAGATGCTGTTTGAGGAGTTCAAAGACTCTGACGGTATTTGGAGACTTCGTTCTCATCACTATGCAAACTGCTTGATTTCGTCTGTGTTTTCTGCAGCAGCTCCCGTCTGGGATTCTGCTTTGACAGGTGAATGATTTTAAAGTGGTTGTGTTGACGCAGATGTTCTGGGTAACATCATGAAGAAGCTCACGGCCAAGCGCTCTCGAGCACGCGTCGTGGACAAGCTGCTGAGTATGGGCTTGGTGTCCGAGAGGCGCCAGCTCCACAAGAAGAGAAGTCGCGGAAAAAGCTCCGGGAAGAGCTCCGGAAAGGGCATGGTAGGTTTCCGTAGGTCTGCTTTCTGAAGGTATTAAAAAATAAAATAAAATCATCTGGCCAGAAACTCACCGATCGTATCTTCTAGGCAGCACATTTCTGTTTGTGTGAGCCTTGCGTCCAGTTATGTATTTTATTATTAGATGCTTAATTTGCTTTGCAGTCTGAGGAAGACTTCCTGGCTGAACTAACTCAAGGCCGTCCAGATGAAGATGCAGATGAAGACAGCGAAGATGAAACGGATGATGATAGTGAGGAAGATGAAAATGAGAGGGAAATACCGCAACCTGTCAGAAAAAGGAGACAAGACTTTAACCTGACAGCAGAGAGCAGAGCAGAAATCAGGTCCATGGCAAACGCTCTGCAGCAGGAAGGTGAGATTACAGCTTCTTTAAGTAATGATTAAAACGTTATATAATAAATTATTGTAGCATGGAAAATTAATTCTGTTTCTTCAGCTGAAGTCTGGATTTGTCATATTTCCTCTTATCAAAGGCTTGTCCGGACCGCTGTTGTGGCTGCAGAGAAGTTTAAACAAGACGGCAAAGGACAGAAAAGACGACAGTGAGTGTGACTGGTTATTCACACGGATTGCTCTCATTACATCTTGCAGCAATCATGAGAAAAGTTCATTTATTTAACGCTGCTGCTGCTGCTGCCCTGTTTTCTTCCCCCAGGTCCGTCACAGCCGGTCCCACTTGCCCCTTTTTCAGAGGAAAATGAAGACGCCATGGAGAACAGGAACTTCCAGAAGCTGCTGAGCAAACTGGGAATCAGGCCTCCTGAAAACGAGCAGGTGGGTTCGGATGATTGTCCATTATTAGAAACTTCAGCTTCCTGTTTCAGCCAGTAATTATGGAGTTTATATTCTGTTTTGTTTTCAGTTACTTATGTTGTCATACAGTAAATAAATTTAACTTGCATTAATGAGTTTGCCTCTTGCACAATAATGACTGGAAATAGGATTTAGTTCCTCCCCGAAATTCATCCAGCTTTGATTCATCCAGCGGTCTGCTGTGTTTTTGAGTTAAAATTTTTTTAAAGTTGACAGGAAATTTTAAAATATCACTTGGTAACTATGTGTTGTTGGAAGACTGGAAGATTAATACCTAAACAACAACTATAAAATCTTTAAAAAACCAAAAATAAATCAATGAACAATGCTTAACCTGAACAAGTAAAGCCTGAAATATACAACTGCTCACAAAATAAATGAATTATTTAAGTGTTTTAGTCATTGAAAAACAATATCAAATATTAAATAAATGAAATTGTTTTTGGTTTTTTTTTTTCAAAATTTTGTTTAAGAGTTTAGAAAATTATGTCAACTTTTAAAAATGTGTTTTGTTGTAATTAGGAAACTTTCTGGAGGATTCCAGAAAACATCAGCAAATCTCAGCTTATGAGTGCGGCTGCAGCGTTGACCCCTGCAGAGGACGAACCTGAACACTCAGAGGAGCAACAAGGGCCCAGAGAATCACCAGAAGAACCACAGGACCGGGCCGAGGAGGAGGAGGAGGAGGACGAAGAGGTCTCAAGTGAGCAGAGAGCTCAGGCTCTGAGAGCCCTGCTGCTGGCGCGCAGCAGGAAGAGCCACTCTGCAGAGGATGCAGGTACAGACGGAGGAGTCATCCTCGACTCCGTTTGATTTCCCACACGACAGAAAACCTACGTAGCCGCTTGCTTTTAACTGTGCATGTTGTGGAGGAAAATCAACTTTAAAAGCTGCAACACAAAACCACAAAGTTAAATAGAATTAATGCAAATTGACTCTGTTCCCCTGGAGAGCCGGCAGATTAAAATGAAGGCAAATTTAAAGCAGCAATTCTGATTAAGCGATCTTTAATAGCTCTATTAAAAAAAAAAAAAAAAAACTGCAGCTAAATAAACGTCCCTCCAGAGTATTGGAGGTAAAAGCGCCCCGCTGGAGGTGTTTATTATAGAAATGAGGAAAATCTTCCTAATTTCAAAGAAGTAGAACGTTAACACTTTCCCTCTAAGATCATCTGTCGTTCCTCTGAACTTCAGTGTTTTTGTTGCTTTGTGTTTCAGACTCTGCTGCTGCTGGTGAAGCTAACAGTCTAACTGAGAGGTAGAAAATCACCTTGATGGTATTTATCAATAAATAAGTTTTTTGAATGTTGTTCATTTTCCACACATTTTGTTCTGATCCTACAGATCCCAGGAGAAGACGTCAACCAAAAGAAGCAGAAACAGGATATTGCATGAGGATGATGATGATGAAGAAGAAGAAGAGAAAGGTAATATTAGCAGGAACAGTTATTTATTTTCTCATAGTTTTCTGAATATACTGGACCAGTAGTTGTTTTAATCCAAACAGTGGCTGAAGATGTTCAGTTAGAGAAAAGAGGATGCGACACGTTTTACTCTTCTGATCAGACCAATCAATAGAATCCATATTATTACTTTAATTTGTCCAAACTGCAACATTTGAGTAACCACAACCTAATTTTTTTTTTTTTTTTTTTTTTTTTTTTACAGAAAACGATTCTTCCAAGGTCATGGATGTTGATACAAATAAGGATGCAGATTCCGACACGGAGGATTTCTCTGCTCCCGTGAAGCGGAGGAGGAAGATGGCCGTAATAGACGACGAAGAAGACGAAGATTAGTGAAAGTCTTTAATGGACCACATACAGGCAGGTCCCTCATGTTACTTAGAGGGGATTCAGTCCTCTGGAGGGCCGACCAGTAGACCCAATTATTGGAATCCCAAACAGCTCGTTTATGATGTAAATATATAAATTATGTGAACCGATAATTCATGGTAAAACTTTAGAGGATTTGGTTCCGTTTCAGCTTTTTATACTTATAATTCCCGTTCTCTAGCATTGTAAGTTCTTGGAGTGAATCGTTCTCTGTAAAATTGTTTCAAATACAGTTGTCTTATTTCTGGTTTAAAAGGTGAAAGTGCTTCTTTTCACTTGTACAATTTTATGTGTCTGTAAAACTGTTAAATAAAACAAAGTATCGGAACAAAAAAAGCCGCTCTGCTTCTCACATTGTGCAACACAGAATGTGAACACTGGGAGGCAGAAATGTTAAGAAAAAGTTTGTCTTAACTACACGCCATATCAATAAATGATTAAGCATAGTCTGAATAAAAAGTTTCATTTTGCAGATAAAAAGTAAAAAAAAAAAAAGGCAGAGCAGAAATCAAATAACTTCAAAGTATTTTTTTTTTTCTGCAACCTTTGCTAGATTTTCTTCCTTTTTTTTTTTTGCCTAGCATGTCTGCAGGCACAGTGTTGTCAGTTTTCCTTCTGGGTCGGAGGCGGTGTGTTGTCATCACATCTGGACTGCATTAGTGACTTCCTGTCACAACATCTGCTCTGCCCCCGATTCAAAGGAGACCTGGAAATGCTGCTATTAGACGAGCGCAGTAATGAGTGGGGTAATGAATTCACACGGCTGTGCCGTACATCACTCGTTCTGTATTGGGAAGGTTTCAGAGTTTAATAAATGTGGTGACTCGTCCTGTGTGAACAGAAATGCTGCAAGCTGGATTTTCCACATGAAAAAGAAAAAAAAGGCTTTCAAAGGTTGTAAAGTCCAACTTCTAGTGAATAGATTTATAGATTAGGTGAGTTCTGAGGGCAATTAGTTGCACTGGATTCAATTTAGGGGCAAAATGTTAAAGATGGATGAAAAGATGCATACCGTACTCATCAGATTATTTACTGGAAAAACAATTATTGTAACTAAGAAAAAGTGAAAAGTTTTCAGGGAAAAGGAGGGCAGTACAAACTAAATGTTTTATTTTGTTTTTTTATTTTTGAGCAATTTTAGACCATTAGCCTTACAGAAGTCCATTGAACAGCTGTTGAGAAATCAGTCATAATCTTGTTACAGTTGAAGTGATTTTGCATTTGGGCTGGCACTCGTTATTTCAAGTCAAAGCAGAGGTTACATGAACTAGGCCGGCCGTTAGAGACGCCTCCGATTATTCGTCACACTGCCTTGGGTTAATTCTCAGGGAAACGCTCCAGGTAGGGAATTTATTACTAAATAATAATTTGCCTTCTCCAGAATAGGAATGGTAATTTCCCTTTGCTCTCTTGGATTACGTAAAGAGTTTCATGTTGAAACACACCTTAAAGTCACGCTCACACTTTCCATGCGTCTGGTCTCTGACAGAGACAGAAATCTAATTTATACTGAACTGCTTCTTAGCATGAGGAACTTATACTTCTCTTAAAAATGGAGATTAGAAAATTATACGAGAGATTAATATTTTCTTGAATACTGTAATAAGAGATTTTGTTTACTAATAAATCCAAAGTAAAATACAGTTAAAGGACTTTGCATATCCACTGCACTTTTAAATAACTACAAGATAATTAACTACCTACGTGAAAGGTAAATACTTAATAAACTATACATTGGCAGGTATAGAGTATTGTTTAAATGATTAGAAAGGACTAAAACACACACATTGTCTTGCCAAATAGTAATTATAACTCAGCTTTTGAAAAGCCTTTTAAAGCGCCCTTGTAACTGTTTATTACTTAATCATTAGGTGTTAAAGTTATAAGGAGAAACAGCATTGCTATTTATTTATTTTATAAAAAGACACCATAAACCACTGAATACTGTCCAAAAAATCATTAAGTAATGACATTGTGCAACCACGTATTTAACATTTAAGATTAGATAATATACTAACATCATGCATATGCTTAGCAAAGGAGCCACGCTGTTAGGTTTTATTCATCAGGCACCTTTATGAGGTTGTTTGTGTACTCAAACAACCACCTCCTGTGAGTCTGGCAGGCGCTGCGAAGGAAAAGTGCTTCTGCAGCCAATCCTTTCAGCTGCACTTCATTTCTGATCGTGCCAGTGCAATCCGTCGGGGTCCTGTCTGCAGCTTTTTACTCCCCGCACCCATCAAAATACAAGTTTTAATATAAAACATAAAAAATATAGCATTGATTAAAATTTCCAGCTTTGAATTCCAAATCCTGTATTATTGACCCGACGTGAGAATCTTATTGAGTCTGACTGAAGTGATTTTTTATAAATGAGGCCCTTATTAAGAGTGCTGTTTGCCAAATGCCGTCATTTGTTCATAATGCTGTTGCGTAATGAACAAATGGGGGCGAAGCACATGGCATTGCCCAAAAATGAAGGCTTGTGAATCATTTTAAGGACAATTAAATCCTACTAAGAGTTTAGATATTTTCAAACTTTCACTTATTGTGCCATCTAACTGATTAAATCAATGTTTTTGAAAAGCTTTAAGCTTCAAAGACACAGATAAGACCCTGATTATCCAAATTGTGTTTGGGATCTTTTTTGTCTTTGTAGTCAGATTATAGCCTGCCTAGACAGAGATCTTAATTATCAGAAAGTGTAATTGTTAAACTACTAACCCAGCGTTATCCTCTATTTAAATTCATCTAGTTGAAGCAAACTTCGTCATGGCATGACTTAGGGCCCCAAAGACAGTTATAACACAAGTCAGTTTAGCAAATGTTTGAGTAACACATCTGTATCGCTCATCCATTCTCTCTTAATTTTTTTTTTTTTTTGCAGAATTGTGGCCTTTATTGACAGTCGCCAGATAGGAAATGGGCAGAAAGAGAAGGGGGGAGGACATGCAGTAAAAGTCTCAAGGTTGGATATGGAACCCAAGATGGCCGTGTTGATCACTTTAACTCCGCTCTTGGCTGTACAGGCAATCGTAGTCAAGGAAGATGAATTGGGCTTCCAGCTAATAATGTGTCGAGTAGATTTGCACCTAGCTATTTCAGGTACCTAAGCTGCATTTTCTGCCGCTTATTTAAAATATGCATAAATCTGCAAATAGGCACATTTGCCGCAAATAATTTGGAGTCATATTCCACAGAAAGATCTGCGGATCGGAATCTGAATACTGAGAATGCTGAACCGTTAATAGCTGGGGTTCCACTGAATATTTAACTATATCCTGGTGTAAATCCTGGATACAGAAAATCGCAAAAATGAATATTGAGAAGCTGATCTATTTATTTTTTTAGCTGTGTGAAAGGACCCCTTCAAATCAAATTCTGTTTAAGGCCCCATAAAATCCTGGGCCGCCCCTGGCTAACTTAACGCTATTTACAAGTTTAATCAGGAAACAATAGCTTGAATTAAATTAGCAGCTGATAACCCAATAAGTCCACCATTGCTTCCTTCAGATACAACAAGAGGTGAAAAGTCATTTTAGCAGCCTGCTGTTGGGGCAGCTAGCCCTGCAGGCTAAAGCCCCCCTCCCAGCAGCCCCCGGCTCTCCAACGGTCCAACTGCCGAGGCTGGATGCTGGTCGGAAGGGGAGGATTACCCCGAGGCGCGGGGGGGAGGAGGAGGGGAAAAAAACTTTTCTCTCTTTTGTTGTGCTATTTGTTTTAGAAAAAGGAGGAGAAAAGAAGCTGTGTTAAGATTTTTTTGTTTTGTTCTGCTTTCAGAGTGGCAGGTCTGGACGCCTGTTGAGTCCCAGACGGAAAGTTTAACGGTTATAAGCAGAAAGCGGCTCTGACCTTCCTCACATCTGCCGTCAGAAGAGAGAGAGGGAGGAAGAGAGAGAGGGAGAGAAAAACAGATTTGCATAAAGCAGGGAGAGGAACAAAACGATGCCGCTCGTGTCGGAGGAAGCCTCCTAGTTTGAACACAGCCTCGGGATAAAGTGAGAGAAAACCGGTTCTCCCTGGTAACTAGCTTCCCTGTCTTTGTTTTTTTGAATGGTGGGCAGTTTTTCCTGCCTGACGGAGCGGATTGTCAAGGAGAAGTTTCAGATGAAGAACCGACACTCGGCTGATCGGTGAGTTGTTTTTTTTTTTTTTTTAACGCTCGCTCTTCTGAAAAGTTTAAGACGGTGTTAGGAAATCTTGGTGTTTTCAGTCAGTTAAACTTCTTTACCAGCACCTCTGTGTTAACCTGGATCGGTTTTGTTTGGAAAATGTTTTATCCCGGATCTCGACTCCTTGGTGCCAAAGTCTTCAGCTGGAGATGTTTGCTACAGAACACGTAGCCAGGCTGCCTCCATGGCTGCAATAAAACGTTTCTCTTTTCAAGCACATAATTCAACTTATCCTTCAGGCTTTCAGGACAAAGACATAATGAGACAGGATAATAAAGACGGTATTCATACGCACTGAACCAGGCGTTCATACCAAAGTCCCACAGAAATGTGTCTTAATTAGTCCTGGCTTATATATAAACGGGTCGTCTAAGAGTCCAAAAATGACAAGAAAGCTCTCAAAATCTCATTCAGATTTGTAATTTTATTTATTATTGCTAACTTAAATACAACCAAGTTAGTGTAATTAACCAGAAGTCGTGAGCCATAGCAAGGTTTTAAAAAGTAGGCTTTTAAAACTGCTTAAAAAAAAGTGTTTCTGTTAAGACGTCCATGCAATTTCACGTTCTTTACATAAGATGTCAGTTCTTCTCTGGCAAAGAATAACAGCAAACCTCCATGTAGCCGTGCACTGCCAGTCAGCTGGCTGAAATTCTTTCATAACAACAAATATGTCTGTTTGCAAAAAACATAACCACTTTAGTCTTGGAAACTGCTCAAGGTCGCAACTATAAATCCATGATGATACGGAGTAATATGGGCTGTAATGCTAAGCACTCAAACAGGTGTTTTTTTGCGGAGGTACAGATGTCTGTACCTAACAGCTTAGGACAGTTTGTGCTGTCAGTGTATTATAAGCCTGGCGGGCGACCAGGCTTTTCTTGTGCCCCCACCAGGCTAAGCATTGCTTATTTTTTAAAGTCTTTTTTTAAAATGTTTGCATTTTTTAAGATTTTATAGTTGGTGTTCAGGTATTTCTCTTCCAATCTTTCAATAATACATAATTATCAAGTGATATTTTCATATTTCCTGTCAACTTTAAGCATTTTTTAACTCAAAAACACGACAGGCTGACTGCTCTAGCACCCAACCACCGGGCTTAGCAAGTTTTCTGGGGGAAATCTTGTATACTAAGGTTTTTAAAAGTTGTTTTCTTAAAACTTTCAGTGGGGTTTAAGGATATTTCAATGAGATGTCAGTGAAAATACCAGAGACTCGAGCTTTCTACAATTAATTAAAGGTAAGCTTTTTACCTTGAATTTTACCTTTAACTTTAAAGGTTTAAACCTCAAAAGCTTGTTATGCCCTCACAACGACTTAAAGCCCTTTCAACGAGAGTCACAACTAGGCACCATCCTAAACCTACCGCTGCACACTGCCTGTCAGCTGGCTAAATGAAGGCTGCTACTTTTCATTTTCTTGCTTAAAGATTAGTTCCTGTCTTTTGAACAAAAATGTGTGCATTTTTGCTGAGAAATACACAAACAGTGACAACTTGGAAGCTACAGGAGTTCCCTCATTATCCTTACTAAGGCAAATCATTTGAGGACTAAGACGTGATGACCCAGAGTAATAAAGGCTGTATTCACAACCACTGAACCAGGCATTAATATCAGGGTTTCACAGAACTATATGCTAATTAGTCCTGGCTTGTTATGCAGAGCATGTGAGAGTCCGACGATGAATTTCGTTTTTCTCTGAAGTCGGAGCTCGGATGTGAAAATGACGGCGAGCTGGTTCAGGTTTCCAGCTGAAAACAATGTGGTTAAACAGTAAAAGTACATGCTCACAAATCAATATTTTACAGCATTACTTGTGCCACTTGTTCAATGAGAAGCAAACAGAAGTGCTAAATGCAAAAGAGTGTACTAACAGCTTTCCCTCCATTAGCTATGCACAGCGATAATGTTGGGTTCTAAACTCTGGGCTGCTTGAGGAGCTTTGACTTTCCTAGGCAGAAAATCGACTTCTGGTTGGGTGCTATTACTGTATTTTGGACTTGAAATACTCAAAAACAAAGAGGACACACCACAAGGAAGATTGTTCAGCTTTTACTAAAGACTTGAGTTAATTTTGTTAAGTTAAACTTTAACATAATCTACTTCTTTTTTTTTAAATCTGTGTTTCAATGATGATGCTCATGAAATGCTGTGAAGATGCTGACGTTAGCAGAATCTTCTCTGACTGAATCGTCTATTCCCCTCCACCACTTGTTGCTGTTCATATGCTTGTTTTCTTGCTTACAAGAAATACAAAACCCACCTTTCTGAAAAATATATATGTATTTCTGGTTGTAGAAAACATGAACAGCTATGATTTGGACACTAAAGGAGGGCCACCCGTTAGTTTTATAAAACTAAAGAAAGCCATTCTTCTAAAAAGTACAAGCTAGCTTTGTATAGAAACCACAAAACTGTGAAATCTTTGCTCAGGGGTATCATCCTGAGAGAATCTTATCCTCCGGGCCATGCCTAGTATGAGATATCTTCCACCCTCCTTTGTGAAACATTTATATAATGTCTACTTATGAACCCTGTTGCTCCCAGAAAGCCCTGCCCTTTGGTTTTACTGTGTGATCAGACTTGGGATTGCCTTTTGGTTTGGGACTCTGATGACAGCCTTCAGGCGCTCTCTTTATTGGGGTGCCTACAGTCTGTACTTACAGCCACTCGGTGCAGAGCAGAGCTGCTCCAACAGCCTGCACCAGATGGTTTAATCCCTGTGGAAACCCAAAGAGGAAACTCTTCCTAGCTCTGGGGGGAAAATAAGGATAGGCAGGAAAAGAGGCACAGAGAGCCAGAGGCTGATCAAAGTTGGACTGCTTTTCACTCTGTCCTTATTGTTTCGATTATGATTCCACCCTGTCTGTAGTATGGAGCGGCTGTAGCAGAGGTAGTCTGTCTGGGAGAGCTGAAATGCTGAACAACACAAGTTTGTGTTGGAGATGGAGGAGTCTGGTGACTCCTTCCTGCAAGAAAACCCTCATTGTCCAAACGGTAGCCACAATGAAAGTGGTTGCAGTAACTCTGAAACATCCTACTATGGACTACTTATGGTGCTTTAAACATAGCTCAGATGACAGGGTGCCTGGCTGACTAGGAAAATAAAGGCCATGGATGATATTCTAGGTTTGTGAGATTGCTGTAGGAGGTTCAGTGACCGCAGAGTGGAATTTAACAAAGAGAGCTAAAAGGCTGCGCTAAATGACAGAGCTGCTGCTGACATATATGGCCACTACTCTGGAGGTCTGAAACACAGCTGTGTTTTTATCTGACTCTTCATTTAAA